>NW_013667108.1:189590-206500 GCF_000517525.1 Limulus polyphemus
ATCTAATAATTTTGGATGAATCTGAAGATAAGTTCATTTTCTGGTTTCAAGGCTGCTTTAAACTTAGTTCTTGTAAATTCTAAATGTGAAAGACTTTGACTTAATTTTATTTTATGCAGTTACTTAATACATCTAAGGAGGTTGCTAGACTCCAAGAGGAACTGGAAAAAATGAGACCATTGTTGGTAGAGGCTGCTAAAGAAACTGAGCAAACAATGCATCAGATTGCCCAAGATACGGTTAGATTTATTGTTACTATTTTTGCATTTATGTTTTTTATTTGAGATTTATGTGAGATATATAATCTAATAATAAAAAACATACATTATATTTGTATTAAGTTGTTCAATTATTTATGTAACAATTGCATTTTATCATTAGAGTGCTTCTTTATTTAATGTTCAAAGTGATGAAGTTGTATAAATCATAAAAAACAGTTAATGTTGTACAGTTGTAATATGCAAATCTACAAATTAAATTCTTGCATTACATATATTTCATATCTAAAAAAGTTTTAAATTTTTCTGAGTTGTGATTCCAAAATACACATAACTAGTTTATGTTCTGTGCAAAATTCAGCCTGAGGTGTTTCCTCCCATAACAGTCTAGTCAAGGGATTACCTACTGTTTCATGAGATAACTGTATTGTGTCCTGCTTTACCCTGTGTGTATAAAGAACAGCTTTATAACTGTCACATGGAACAGAGATACTTTCAGATTATATCTATTTGTGATTGGTCAGCTACAAGAATAATGTAGATGCTGTGAACAAGTTTCTGCTTTGAAAGAACCAATACATGCTGTGAATTGCTGTGTTTTCGTGTAAGTTCTTTATTAAGTACACAAACCATACTTTAATTTCAAGCTTACATAATTTTATTTTACTCTAATTTCATTTTCTTAACCTGGAAGACATGTAATACAGTTGTAGAATGTGAAATAAAAGTACTCTCCTGTGTTTTTCAGACTTGTTTGTTTATTCTCTTCTGTACTTGCTCTCATATTAACATTCTTTCTAACCAAATCTTTTAACCTCTTGTTTTATGTGAATAGGTTACCCGTGTGCTATTATTCCTCTGAAACAAGAATACCAACATTTGGTCTGGTTTAAAATTGAATGGTGAATAACAGGTGCAGATTTGTTTTATAGATGTTCTTCATCAGCTCTAGTTAGGTTGTGGAGAAGGAGAATGTTTTCTGTCCAGATGGACTGCATTTGACATGATCCATTACAAACCAAGGGGCTTCCACCTGGGTGGACCTCACTTAACTATCTTGATATCAATCCAAGGAGCTTCCCTGTATGTTCTTGCCTGGGTGTACTGCAAGCAATTGATTTTACAAACTTATACAAGGCACTTTCATGTTGTTTTTGTCCTTGGACCGCACTTGGCATAATGCATTGTATCCCAAAGTCCTTCCCCTGGATGTTTTCTGCCCAGGTGCACCGCATTTGGCTTATTCATATATGGTCCTTTAGCCCCAGCCACGTATTCCATTCGTTTCTACCCTATTTGTCTTATCTTCTTTACTGGGTGAATAGCACACCTGTTCCAGAAGTAGTGCAATAGTCCACAGGTGTGCATCATATATTAATTGTGACACACCTGCCTTTTTTTCATAGCTGTCACTCTCCACTGGATTACTTATATTTGCATCTTCACCGAACCCTCCAACTTTCCAGTGTGGGATTCTAGCTGTGGGGTAGCAGAGGTAGTACCATATCAGAAGTTAACATTGTTAACACTGAAAATGTAATTCCAGTACATACTTACCTCCTCTCACCCACTTCCCACTGATTTACCAGTGTTTTCGGGTTTGTATATGCCAATTCTCAAAAGTGAGGATTGTGGCTCAAGGATAGAGGGAGCTACCTGCACTAGTATAGAGGGTGCAATGGGATTGGTGGAGTATGGTCACATGATCAGCACTTGTTGCTGCAATGACACAAAAAATATAGGGGTATAAAAGACTGGTGAGCTTTTAAAAAGTTCACCAATACCTAGAGGCCTAATGAAGGTCAAGATAGTTATAGGTGATAGGAAGTGAGTACCTATCAGAAATACATTTTCAATGTTAGAAAATGTTATCTTTCATAGTAATATATCTATGATAACCTAAAATGTTAGTAGCTTTCAGAAATACATTTTCAATGTTAGAAAATGTTATCTTTCATAGTGATATATCTATGATAACCTAAAATGTTAGTAGCTTTCTTGCTGTTAATGATTTTATGTGATAATCACTTATCATTTTACAATATAGTAACTGAAAGAATAAACCTGCATATGGAAAACTGGTCAAGCATATGTAGTGAAGAGAATGAAAGAACAGCAAAGAATGAATATCATAACTGTTATTATAGCAGCATACAATAATTGTTTGTTTCTGTTAGAATGAAGCACAGAATGACAATATTTATTTGTTGTTTTTATCCTCTTCAAAATGTTTAGTGTGTTGAATTGTTAAATTTTTGTGTACATTTGTAGTGTTGTGGTGCATGCTCATACATAGCAACATAATGGGGAGAACAGTAGTACTGTGTTAAAGTGTTTCTTTGAAAGTGCACAACATTGCAACTGTTCTCCTGCTATGTTTAAATCTGTTACTGACTAAAATTACTGTTTATGTGCAAGCCTGCATTAAAGTAGTTTGAGATACTGTTGTACTTATTTTTTTGAGGCCCCTTGAATAGGGTACAAGCAAATTTGAAGTTAATTATAATGAATACATATTAATTTAATTACAGAATATGATGCATTTAACCTTTAAGGATGATATATTAAAATTAAACGATTATAATAATAATTATTTGCTTGTACAACATGGCAAGTAATAATGAATTAGGTACATAAAAACAATATAGTGTACAACATTATGGAATCATCCCAAAACATTACCCTAAAATAATTTTTTTCTTGCTTAGGAGGAAGCAGAATCTCTAATTATATCTTCATAATCTATTTGCCTAAGCAAATTCCTTTCTATTGTGAGCAAGGAAAGGGCATTTAAATATTCATTTAACATCGAAGCACGCAATTAATTTTTTACTCTAGCCATTTTTCGAAAAAGCTCTCTCTGCACTGCAATTCATGGTGAGTAGGCACAAGTATGTTCTTAATGCCACGTCAGCATTAGGAAAATCAAATTCGAGTTTGTTTTTTCTGATTGCTTTGATGCACTGTTGGGCAGATGATGTTTCACTGTCAAAATATTTTGCAAACTGTGCCATTTCATCAAGAAAAGAGCTGTCTAGATCTGGAGAGTATATGTCTCCCAGTCTTTTAGCTGCAGCAAAAATTTCAGTCTCATTTAAATTTTTGAAATTAGATAGAAAAACAAATTTCATTTCTGTCGCCTTATATGCAGCAAGCCGATTTTCCAAATATATTTGTAACTTGTAAACTACAGTATAAAATTTTCTACATGTAACTTCTGAGTTACAGATAAACTCATTTCACTTTCTGAAGTCTCATCATTTGCCAAGTTTCTTTTTGTCTTTCTATAAATCTCACTCCTAAACTGTTCTACTATATTTGAAAGCTTATGAGCTTGAATTCCAATTCTGTGGAATTCTTCACATACTGAATTTACATATTCCTTCAGTGAACTGATAAGCTTTACAGCAGTAGACAAATTAAGGCTCTTTTCTTGAAGCTTAGCACTTGTAGCCTCAAATCTTTGAAGAATTTTATACCAAAACACTGTCATGAAAGCAATATGTAACGTTCTCATTTTATTCAACAAAGCAGTAGTTTCATTTCTTACTGTTTGCCTTGCATCAATATCCTTAGATAAGTCTTCAAGGTTGGTATAAATTCTGTTGTAGTTTTCATACAGAATTTTTGTTGAAACTTATCTGGCTGACCATCTTGTTCCATTGAGGTTCTGAAGAGTAACTGGCCTCCCATCATCGCTTCTTAAGCCATCACAAATGCTTTGCCAATACTCGGTTGAAGCACAAAAATTGTACAGAGTTTGATGAAAATTAAAAAAATTTTTGCACATTTGTAACTTTCCACTGCATTCACACCTACTAGATTTAATGAATGTGGTGCACAATGGATGTAATCAGTATATTGGTTTATGTTTATGAGACATGCTTGTAGGCCATTGTATTTGCAGGACATATTTTCTGCATTATCTTACAATTTCCTACATACATTTTGAATGTCAATTCCCATCCTATTTATTTTTCTATGACAACTTCAGCCATTAAATTTCCTGTATGCCCATTTAAAGAATCATAACTGACAAAACATTTTTGTGTATCACCTTCCTCATCCACATATCGCAATATTATAGCTAACTGATCTGAGTGGGAGACATTGGGTGAGGAATCTACAATAATTGAAAAGTATTTAGCATCACGAATTTCATTAGCAATTGTCTTATAAATTTTATTAGCCATCAAAATAATAATTTCTTCATAAACCTTGTAGGATATATACAAGGTAAATTCCCAGCCTTTATTTCCATGCTTGGACAAGAATGAATTTAATTTAGCTGCAAATTCTAATGCAGCTAAAATGTTGCCATTGTTGAAATTTTCAATCTCCTCTATTCCCTCTAAGTGCTAATCCTCTTCCACACAAAAATGTTAGACATTCAACAGCTTGATGCAATAGCTCCTGCCAATATCGCATTTCTTTTTCTAAATCATTGTTGAACTTTGAATCCACAGTTTCTATGCTATTAGTTTGTACCATCCAGCAGTACAAAGAACAAATGCAGGCTTTATTTTTTCTTGGTTTTATATAGCTCTAGAGCTATGTGACCAATTACAGAATCCTTTTATAAAAGAGTCATCAGAATCTTTAAAAAGAATGCAAAGAAAAGCAAAAAATACATGTATTCACAGATTTAATAGTAAGGGTACATGTTGCTCTGTTGCCTTATAGTAATTAATTAAGAATTAATCATTAGGTTTTATTTTCATTTATCATACATTGAGTATGTAACCCTGAAAGTACCAAATCTTTATATGCCATTCACTACCAGTGTGGTCCACGTATTGCATATGTAATTTTATATTTTTACCTGCTAAACAATCAGTGTAAACAACTGAACAAACAAAATTTAGTGAAATCAGTCAGTTTTTTTTATAGAATAAGTAGGAAACCCAGGCAGTAATTACTGAAATTAATTACAACGTTGATGGTATTTTTCTGAAAAAAAACAAAAAAACTTCAGCTTCTCTTGGGCAACTAAAAGAAATCTTATACCAAGACTTTTACTTCTTCATTGAAGCTTCTTCAGTTGGTAATAGAAAGCTATGCTGAAGACATAAAATGTTTTGGTATATCATTTATATTCAGCTTCTCAAGGTTATCTGATGTTTTATAGAAGTTTAGAGAATTACTCAGGTTCTTTCATAAAACATTTTGATAGTATTTTTGTTTAGATTTTAGATATATTACTTGTAAGAAGTCTTTGACCCACAAGCAATTTAATGCATAAATAGTTTAGAAAAATGCACTTAAAAAAACTGGTGGGGTCCATATGTAATCTCCATCAGTAATTCTAAGGTTAATGCAATGAAGAGAGACATATATAAATCATATTTTATATTCTGGAAATGCGAGCATTAAAGTTAGTTATAAGCAAAAATGTTTTTCATTTACAGGTATGTTTTAACCCATTTGATTATATATTCTAAAATCACTGTTATGTAAATGATTTAATAACCAGTGATTTTATATTTTTAAAGTATAATATAGTTAATAATTTATTTAATGTTTTTCTTGCTTTAGTTTTTTTTTTCAGATATACATATTGGTATACATATTACTTTAGATTTTGATTAATAACAACTTTTTGTTGTGTTTTTTAAGATTGTTGCTGAGACTACAAAGGAAACAGTGCATAAAGAAGAAGCTGAAGGTAGAAAAAAGAAAGAAGAAACTCAAGCTATAGCTGATGATGCTCAACGTGATCTCAGTGAAGCCCTGCCTGCTTTAGATTCTGCACTTGCAAATCTTAAGTCTTTGAATAAGAATGATGTGATTGAGGTGAAAAATACATATATCAATTGTATGTTAATTTATTAATGTTAGGTTTTTAAATTCTTATTATATTAGGTTTGTTACTTTCAAATTTCATTGATATTTTTACAAATATTAGTGAGAATTGTTTGTTGTTACTGTACTAATTAAAACTACATATTCATATGTTTTTAACATTTTTTTCTATTATTTAATTGAAATAATGTTTTGATAGCATTTTAGATATTATTATTATTTTTAGTTTTTCTGTGGATCAACGTAAATCTGCCACTTTTGTAATTTGTAGACTAGTAAAGTCTATTTAAAGCTAGTTGTGTGGTTTTTTCAGGTCAAACTGATATACCTTAAAATGACAAGATAGGTCCACAGAATAACAGGACATTTGACCAAGACATTTATCACAAAGTAATTTTCAGTTTTCTACGAGTTTATGATAAGGAAATAAAGAGACAGGACACTGTTGTACAAAAATACAAGGAACAATCTTGATTCAAACACAAACATGGTGTGTGTGTGTGTTTGTAATTGCATGCCATGATTAACAGTTGATTTTACTGGATTTAGACTGCATTCTTTCCAGACTTGTTTAGATCGTTCTTGTTCCAGACTAACTAATCTACATTTCTTAGTTGAAATGGTAATGTCAGATTTATCCAAAGTGACTAATGTTACCAATGTGACTTGTAATTCTATTTGAAAATAAGGGAGGTTGTAATCTCGAGATATCACCTCACCTATTATTAGAGAGCACTGCTGTGTGTTTTCTCAAAATAAGTGAAACTGTCCAGTATACCATGCATAAGCAGCCCATTTGTTACTTCTTGCAAATGAAAAAAGAACAAAAATAGCTAGAGCAAAAGTAAATTAATAATTTTCTTGACCATATTTTATGTGAAATGTGAAAAAATAATACTTGAATAACTAAAAAATTTCCAAAATTTCTATATTAAAATAAGAAGTTAGATAATGCATGGTATGCTTGCATACCATACCACAGCAGTGTGGAATGACAACATGTGATAATTTTTATATAGATTACACCACATTTGAAAGTCTATAGTTGTAGAAGGATGAGAACTGAATAAAAATATATCAGGTCTAGAATCAGTTTTATAAATGTTTAAGATTGCCTGAGGTGTGACTTTCCTTACCTGAGTGTGGAGTAATATCATGATAACTTTTATTAAGATAATGCTACATTTGAAAATATGTTACTGATGAAGGATGATAACTGAATAATAAAGTATTCAGATCATGGATCAGTTTTGTACATGTTTTAAATTACTTAAAAATGATGATCATTTCCTGAATTTAGTGTAATAATTATTTATAACTAATTAGAATAACATTCTTGTGATGTTTTTAATTTTAAGGTCTGTTGAACTTCTATATTTTTATATTATTTGGGATACAGAAATTCCAGTTTTTGGTTTTACTTTTACTGGAAATCAGAGCATTCAATGGATTCTAAAAGTATGTTTAATGTATGAATTGAAAGAAAAACTTAGTCCAAAGAATGGAAAAGAAAGGATTAAAATCTTCAAACTGATATAAAGAATGAACTCTTGTCATTTAAATTTCACCACACCATACCACTCTACTTTTGACAGCCAACACTTTAATGCTATCAATAATTACATTAACACTAATCACACATATTTAAACTTTCATTCCCAGTAGACCTATCCACAATAATGAACACCATGACTACTACACATGCCCCATCTCTCTCATAGAAATACTTAAAACACTTAAACGCATGGCTTCCAGTTGAAGATAGCATCAACAACACAATTGTCAAAACTTTTTTGACAGTATGCTTAAACACCTAGCCTTCTATATAATATGTCCTTATTTTCTGGGTACTACCCATCAGTATGGAATTCTGCGATAATATAAGTCATTCCTAAGAAAGACTCAAACCTTAGCCTACCAAACAGCTATAGACCCACAAGCCTGTTGAACACCCGAGGAAAACTTCTGAAAAACGTTATATCTAACAGATTACTATATTACCTAGAAACCAACAACATTCTCAACAATAACCAAAATGCTAGTAGAAAGTACAGACAGACAACTGACCACCTAGTAAGATTTGTTGAAACTATACACCAGAGGCACAGTTGCAGCCTTTCTGGATGTAAAACAAGCAATCGACTCTGTCTGGCATAATGCTATCTAATAACAGAATTCATATTCCATTTACAAGATGGATCTCTAACTTTGTCACCAACAGAACTGCTAAAGTTAAGGTTAATAATTGCATGTCCAATACATTTCCACTGAAAGCAGGAGTACCCCAGGGCTCTTTCCTCAGCCCACTACTCTACATCCTCTTTGTAAATGACATACCACTTCTGTGGCTACTATATACACTCATCTCTCAGTTTGCCGATGACATTGCCATCTAGAGCACATCACGTGACCTGCTCACCGCCATGTCCATCCAAGATGCATTAAATCAATTAGTTAAATGGTGTAAGGAAATGGATAGTACTTCTCAACTCAATCAAAACACAGGCAATAGCATTTCACAAAAAATAGGAAGACAACACAAGAAAATAAGACAACTCAAACTTACAATATACAACACCCCAGTCATTTTTAAGACTACTGCCAAATTGTTAGGTATCACATTAAATTCATGCCTATCATGGACCACTCACTATAACAACATCCTCAAAAAGACAAGCACCAGGTTTGCACTTTTTCACCAAATCAAGGATATAAAAAAAGGATGCAATAGCCACTCCATCATCAAAATCTACAAAGCTTACATCAGACCTCTCAACAAATGTGGATGCCCCATTACATGTAATATGCCCAACACATTATATAAAAAGATCCAACAGCAACAGACCACTGTGATCAAAACAGCATTCTGTGTCCCCAAATACACCCCACAAATCTCATTAACCTCACCTATCGTTAAAAACCGCATTCACACTCTAGCCCAAAAATATTACAGCAAAGCCTTAAACAAATACCTTTCCTGCCTTAGCAGCCACACCCTCTATATGGCAAACATATATCTCTCCATTCAACTATATCAACAGTGCATAATATTCATGTACTAACCAATCCTTTTATTCCTTTTTAGCCTCACATTTCAGACACGTGTCAGGTAGATTATTTGGTGCCTGGCTCGTGAAAGCAGGTTTTCTCCGGGCACTCTAGTTTCCCCCTGCAACAAAATTTTACAGGGCATAGGATATCCTATCCAAGCCCCCCTGAAAAGGGTCGTTAATCTAGTAAGTCAGTAAGACTAGCCACCAAGACTAACTAGTCATAGTTAATTATCAAAATTCTATAAAATCTCCTTAACTTTAATAAAATTTCTACTATGCAATCTATCAAAACAAAATCACGTTCACTCAGTCTGCTTTTCCTTGCTCCTTTTGTGATGATGACTGCTCTAATCAACTAATGTCATCACCACGTGGATAAGCAATCACACGTGTTCCACACCAACTTCAAAATGAGGGTCTCTTCACAGCTTTCCTGGCACATTTGAGTTGCCATTTTCCTTAACTCCACACACCCATCAAGATTTCTCTCTATATGCTTAAGTTTAAATTAAGCTCAGTGGCTCCATACAAATTCGTTTGGCATCTAATCTCCCAATATGTGGGGTGAAGAGAAACAAAAATTTCTGACCACCCTGGTTTGTCTTTCAGGCCCCAGAAATTAATTCTGAAATCTGAAAGATTTTATACCTAAATTCCTGCCACGAATTTGATTGTATTTGATTTAAAAAGAAATGTTCACGAATTCAAAGACATATAAGTGTCATGAATTAAAAATAAGACTGACCACAGAAATTTAATTAAAAAATTAATCCTTGAATTAAAATAACTAAATATTGAATTCCTTGAATTTGAATATTCCAGTAAATTGAAATAAAATATATTTTATAAAATTGAAATTAAAACTTTTTTTAAAAACAAAAACCTAATTTTCTTTAGGTAAGAGCACTTCAGAGGCCACCTGAAGGAGTGCGTATGGTGGTTGAAGCAGTTTGCATCATGAAAGGAATTAAGCCTAAAAAAGTAGCAGGTGAAAAGCTTGGGCAGAAAGTGGATGATTACTGGGATGCAGGAAAAGGACTATTGCAGGATCCTGTTAAGTTTCTTGATAGCCTATTTAGTTATGACAAAGTAAGCAGTCTTAAATTCTTACCATAATGATAAAAAAAATGTATTTAATGATTGTACATAAAATCACATTGACATAATTGTAATAGATATAGCACTGAGTAACATATTGTTTAAAAGAAAATTTTTCATGCTATTATAAAAAGCCAAATTTCAAGTATTTTCCTGTGTTTTAGTTGCAGTACATATTTCAAAAAATCCAGTTGTAGGCTTAGTTTTTCCATACATAGAATGTTTATCATTTTTTAGTTCATTTAATAATATATCATTATATTTAATAATGAAAAAAATATATAAAATCGTTTTTAAGTTCATTTAAGTACAAAGAATAATCATTGCATATGTTATCAGTTTTATCGTGTTAGTGAAATATAAACATGAATAATTATTGAAGGATATCTACTTAATTTTCACCATCAAATCCTTCTGGGACAAGTTTTGGTTTTGTTTGAAATTTTAAATTAATGTTTTCTGTAATAGTCATTACAATAATACACAAGTAATAAATTTCTTTTGAATTACTTTGAATAAAGATAAAAGTAGATCTACTTTTTTTGGTAACAATGTACAAGTTATTTTGTTTTTGTACCTGCTTTTAAAAATACAAAGAATATACAACTGTACAATATAATGGTTCCTTTAATTTGTAAGTATAGAATTTCCGATACAGTATCTTACTCCTTCTCACACAATAGTTTTCTCGTTTAGCACTGCCCTCTATATGCAAACTCCCATCTACCCCATGAACAATGTGGATTATTGAATTTTTGCACGTAACTTATCATGCGACAATCCTCCACTAATAGGAGTGTGATACACCCTTCTGACACATTACTACCTCTATTCAGTTTCGCCTAGCACTCACTTCTCATTAGGCAATCATCGAGTTAAAATGTTCTCTATTTTTGTGGAAATTTCCATGATACCTTCTTTTTTTTGAAATAATACTTTCAAGTTTCTACAGTTCTTTGTTAATTGTAGTTTATCATCAAGTTAACTTACCTTGATTTTTTCTTTGGTTTGACATTTTTTTTCAAACCTTTTTTTTTTTGGATTCCCAACTCATTCATTGTCAAATATGAACTCTGAATTTTGTGAGGATTTTGACAGCCTGTTTCCTTCACCTCCCCTTTGCTGTGCAAGCCCGTACCTTTCCTGAGAAATCAGCCAGGCTCCCCTCAGTCTTCATGGATATGATTTCTCAGGTATGTTACCTAAATAATGAGTAGATATACCACAACACAGTTCACCTTTCCTGTTGGTATCCCTCATTCTACCATCAACTAGATGTTGGTTACCAATGGGTTGTTTTATTTAGAGCTGGACCACCTAACATAAGTTCTCACACATGTATTGGTAGGGATTCCTTGTTCTACATCGGTCACATGATTCTGCCCCATGTGCTCCAACTCTGGTAGTTGCCCCAGAGGTTTATGTTGTGTGTGATAGATGTGATCTCTCCATGTGCTCCACCTTCATGAGGTTCAAACCTGGAGGATGATGTTGCATGGAGTGAAACCAGTCTGATTGTTCTAGGATTTGAGTGAACCGCCACACTGTCACATCTTTTCCTACCATCGTTCAGATGTCAGGTTCCCAAGTAGCTAGTGTTGGTTGTGGATTTCACACTGTGTAGTTGGACAATATAAAATGTCTCCCTTCAGTCTCCTAAATTTGAGATGAATAGTGTGGAACATTCTCCTACCATGGATCAAAGAATACATTCCCAATGCCACCTGGTTTTGGACTGGAGTTGATCCAATGGTTATGGTCTGATACACCCTAGCCATTCTACACCATGGGGCTTTTCCCACTATTATTTCTGTGGTTGGGACCCTGCATGCAATCGTCACCTGGGTTATGCTCTCTGGAGATTTCAGTGTGATATAGGGTCAAACAAACCGTCTTTTCTCTCCAATCAGAGGTGTGCTCCTCCTGCTTCCCTCCCAATTCTACAACACTTACTAACACTCTGAGCAAAGAATATATCTGCTACAGAAGTGGTGCGGTCTCCCATGTGTGTTCCTCTCCCAACGTAGATAACTCTACATGGATGTTCTTTGTATGCTTTCGAGGAAACTCATCTATATTCCTCACAATGGTCCCTACAGCTTTTCAATGTGGGATTCTAGCTATCATGTTAGTAAGGGTAAGGTACTGTATCGGAATTTATTATTTTCGTACACTGAAAATATATTCCTGATAGATTTTTACCTGTTCTCACATTTCCCACCCTTCCTCCCCACTACCTGTGCTTATTTTCTGCCTATCTGTCAGTGTGGCAGTATGCATATTGACACATACTGCCACACTTTAACCACTGATATTGGGAAATTTATAGATTTTTTTTCTTGGTAAGTTCTTTTCTGTTAGAAAAAAACAACAAAGCATTTATGATTCCAAGCACTGTTTGAAGTTAGAAAATAAGTAGTTAAAATTAGTAAGAGGCAGAAACTAATGTGAAATGGATATAACCATGAACATAGAAAAATAAATTGTAGGAAAAAAGAATAACAGGTGAAGAAGGCTGGTTCTTCTAAGAAATTCAGTTTTCCTCAATTTGTTTTCATATAAATAGTTATTTTTAGTGTTTTATCTATGTCACCATTTATAACTTATTAAATTTATTTTATATAGTGTTTGTAAGCCTTTAACGATTTTCATATTTTAACTCCACAAAGTACTGTTAGTAATATTACATTTGCAGTTCACGCTTTATGAGTGTTTGATTTTTTGTCAATGGAAGTATTAATTGACCATTTCTTAAACTTGGATCATATTGTTCATAGCTTATAGGAATAGCAAATTTTTATTAAAAATCTTTAAGTTTATAAAACAATATGTTTTATTTTAAAAAATTAGTTTTATGTATATATAGTTTAAAGCATTTTTTCAATCATCATAGTCATATGTATATGGTTTTTCTGGGTTCTGCATTAGACACTGATGTAATACAGGTAATTTAGGTACAGGTCTCTTTGGTTTTTTATTATGCTTATTAAAATATCAAACACTTACACTTAGAATAAAAACAAGATTGAACTTAGTATGCAGGCACTTGATCTCCACAAACACTAGAGAGCTATGGATCTAGTACGTAGAAGGATAAGATTGTTACAGCTGAAATGAAAGCAAAAGAATACAGTGTTATAGTCAAGATAAAAATATAGTGCTTTATTTAGAGAAAACACTGATCAAAATAATGTTGAATTATTGTATTATGAAGTAAGGAAGAATAAAGAAAAATGGAATAATCTTTATCTAGAGTAGAATTAAACAGACTTAACTTAAAGTGTACATGATTAGCAAGTCTTCTTCATCATTTGACCTTAATCCCATATAGCTCTGGGATTTTCCTCTTGGGTATTTTGTATTAGCCAAGAATTTTTACACTTGGGTGGCTGGCCCAGACAGCAATCTTAAACTGCGAATGTGTTCAGTGACATGGATTCGATCTTGTGACCCTCGGCATGTCTTAATACACTCAAATATGAAAGGAAATGGTCTTCTCAGAGACAGAAAAAAAATCTCCTATGAAAGTGCAAAAACTGCATTAATTGTATATCCTTTTTTTGTGTAGCTGTTCAATTAGAAAACAGACACTAGAATGCCAAAATGTATCTGTTCCATGTGACTGTCACAAGGTAAAGTAGGATACAATGCATCTATCTCATTAAACAGTACATAAGTTCCTTCAACATAAAGTAATACATCTCTGACTGATTTTAGCACATGACCTTAACTGGATTTAAGATGATCCAGATTAGGAATTAGAAAGATTCAAAACTTTTGTGGATGTTAAACATATACTGTGGGTGAGTAAGATATGTAGTACTTGCATACTCTACACACTTATTTTTTCACCTGTCTAGCATGCTCTAATTTTAAGAACTTTTAGATGATTTGAACTATTTATTTTCCAGGAGAATATACCAGATCTTGTTATTCAGAAGATCACACCTTATATAGAAAATGAAGCATTTATGCCACAAGCTATTGCAAAGGTACCGTTCATGTATTATTTTAAAAATCATCTAGCAAGAAAAGAATATTGAGGAAATATTTAGTTAACAACATTTCTTTTTGACATCTCATAGGAAGAATATAGGGATGAATATGTAAATTCTTAGAATATTCAAGGGTGTAAACTTCCATAAAGTGTAAATATTTTTACAAGTTATTATTGATATAATTTATTTAGAATGTTCTATTCGTATTTATTCTTTTTTTACATGTTACATTCTGTAGGTTTCCAAAGCTTGCACATCAATCTGTGAATGGGTACGTGCAATGTACAAATATCATTTTGTGGTGAAGAATGTTGCACCAAAAAGAGTGAGTGATATTCTGAGTTATATTTTTATTATTCTATTCTGTTTTCTTCCTGTCTATTAGTTAATACAGGTTTACAATATACCTGTGAACAATCTCATAACATTAAAAATTTACATATTTATCATTTTTTTGTAGAAAGCCTTATCTGAGGCTCAAGAAGAATTGGACCAAACAGAAAGAGTTTTAGCTCAAACAAAGCAAAAGCTAAGAAAACTTGAAAATGGAATTGCTACTCTAGAAGGCAAATTGCAAGAGTGTGTGAAGAGAAAGGAAGACCTTGAATACAAAAGCTATGAATGTGAAGAAAGACTCATTAGAGCAGATAAGGTGAAACACTGAAAGGTTTTTAGTAAGAGAGCAAGATTTAGAATGAAAACTTATATGTTTCTTTAAAAAGTGTTTAAATATGCTTGTTACTAAAAAACAACTAACTTGAGTTTATATCAATACATAATATTCTGTTTTGAAATATATTTCTTTAGTCATTTAAAAATGAAAAAAATCCCTTTTCCTTACTCAGCTAAATATAGTACTTCTAAATTGATAGACATTTCAGTAGAAAAATAAGTTTTACTGAATTTCACTACATTTGAAGCTTATAGATGGACTAGCAGAAGAGAAAGATCGGTGGCAGAAAACTGTTGAACAATTAGACTATGTTATCAATAACATTGTTGGGGATATTATGGTAGCATCAGCCTGTGTAGCATATCTTGGACCTTTTACTGTAAGTTTTGTTTGAATTTTTGGTATATTTGTATCTTTAGCTCTTCCATGACTGGTTATAGAGAAAACAATATCTGTACTTCAAACTGTCAGAGTAATAATTTTGATATTGTATATTAATAGCTTTTATTTTAATGCTTGCCATACAGTAAATAATCCATTTTTTGTTCGTTTATTTCTCTATTATTATAGTAAACATTGCTATAATAACTGTATAGCTGAGTTGACTTAAGTTTTTTCCTTTTATTTTCTTCAAACTAGATAATTTTCACGTAATCAAGTTTATTGCAAGATCATTATTTATTACCATATGATAAAATATAGTTTATTACTGCTATTACTAAAATGAAAATCATCTTTATACCCACTTATAATTGTCATTCTTTATTTGTGCATATCACTTGCCCATTTGTGTTAAATACATATACTTAAAACACAATATGAATAATTTTTGTTTTTGAACTAGACATAATTGTAGACAGAACAAACATTACTATATGTGCTTAGTTTTTACTTTGTTTTAGTTTATTCCTCAAAAAACAACAATTCTCATACCATCACCAGTTTAGGACTATATAGTTTTAACTAACTCAGTCTTGTTAGCTAATCTGAGTTTAGATACATAACAGTTATTGTAAAATTGTTATTCATTTATTTCAAATTAATCCAAACTGCTTATGTCAATAGCTATCTAAAATGTGCAAGAGTAGAGGATATACAATTAACTTCCCTTCTGCAACATTAATTTCTCTTGCAATCATTAATGTGTGATAAAGTTTGGTATGTAAACATACCATGCATTTTTTACCTTATTATTATAATACACTATTATTTAAAATTTATCAGTTATTTTATATGTGTGTGCAATTTTCACACAACACAATGTCAAGAGTCTTTAAGTGTATTGCATTCTAGCTGCCTTTATTCCTTTGTCATTCTCTGAAGATAACAACTGTGCTGCCCTTGAGAAGTATGACTGTAATACTGCACATTGTGCAAGAATGTAGACAGCATGTCTTTGAATGGTAGGTCAGGTGGTTTCTCAAGGTTATGGTCTCCCCAATGTTTGAATGAGAATGGCCAGTCACATGGTAGTACTAGTCATTCTTGGTAAATCTGACAATAAGTGATAAGTAGAAGTTATCATCAAGTGCAGTTTGAAGAAAACTTGTCAGGTCCAGTAAAAGCAATAGTCCAATTTCTAAGCAAGTTAACTCTTTCAGCATGGGCTCGGTCCCTAGGACCAAACTCATAGCCATTTTGTGCTTGTTGTAGTTTTCATGCTATAACTTTTAAATTAGTAAGCATATGTTAACAAAATTTGGCAGATTGTCAGTAAACATTACAATGCTTTCATATCCAAAATATCAAGTTTTTTATTAAGTCTTAAGGTTTGTAAAGCAATGTTTTTCTCATGCTTTTTTTTCTTTTTGCATATTGCCTATTCAACATGTAAAGCAATTTTGATTTTAAGATTAAAAATACTTTTATGCATCAGAAACTTTTCAAATTTCACATGCGAAATTTTTATAATGTCCAGATAGTTATCAAATGTTTCTTAAGAAAAAACTTTTTATTTTATCTGTTATTTTCAGCAACGAATCTCTGTACGGGTTTGGTGGATTTAACTGATCTTTTAACCACCATAAAAAATTAGGAAATAAATATAAATTATGCCTCTTTCATTCTA
>NW_013667108.1:206510-207220 GCF_000517525.1 Limulus polyphemus
CTCATAACATTATACATTTATAAAGTATTTATTATTTTTATTATATTGACCTTTCAGCCATGCCTGGCTAACAATACAGGAGTTACAATGACTTGGCACATGTGCACTCATGTTACCATATCTATTAATATAAAACTGACCTTTAGTCTTTACAAAGTGACTTGTCTTGGCTATGTTGTAGTAGACTAGGATTTTGTAAAATACAGTCACATTTCAATTATTATATATGTATATAGAATATTGCTATTTAGAAATAAGTTCTTAAACTTATTTTTCTTAAAAGATAGAACAGTAAATAAAGAAGTAAATCAAGCAGTTATCTTTTTTAGTTACACCTTTGTACTTGGTTGCTGCTTGACATAGATTGCTAAGCTTTTTAAAATTTCGCATATGGAGGGTATGAAAGGAAATAATATTTTAGGTTTTATATATGCAGTTGAATAACCAAAAAATCATAAATTACTATATCAATACCATAGAATTCAACTATAATTTATCAAGTTTAGTAACTAAGGTGTATTTCAGTCTAAAAAAATATGAAATCTCTAGCAGACTAAAGACACAATCTACCTCCTTGAACTCTTGGTTCAAAAGAAAGAGATGGTGTCCTAAGAATTTAAAATGGCTAAGAAAGCCACTAGGGGGACATTCTGAGCTTTCGATTGGTTATTCATGTCGTATATAGAAGTAGTGTATATAAGGGAACATTT
>NW_013667108.1:207241-246563 GCF_000517525.1 Limulus polyphemus
ATATTCTAACTTGTCAATATCGGTAATTTTAGTTTCTAATTCGTACAAAACTATAGACTTGGTATTTTGACATCATAAACATATAATTTGAACCAGTGCTGCATTCAACATACCACGTGACACTCAAAAATCGATGTTCATCTGTGTTTTTTTAATATTTACTTTTAAATTAAGAAATTGAGCATGTATAATACTAAAATTTGAATTATGATCTACATTTTGATACCAAACTTATTAACATAAATTCATGAAATAGTTGTTCAATAAAATTTTGAATGTGAATCAACAAACATGATTACATGGCCTTTCCCTGTGATCCATATGGAAAGGGTTAATAAAAACTGTTCACTGTGTTTATATTATGTCCAATATTTTTTAGTTCATTCTCATGAACTCAGTTATTCAGAGAAATTCAGTACTGCTGTGTAATAGATATCATGTTGGATCTCTTGTAATACAGCAGACATATCCAATTGCTCTAAAAGTAATCCATTTTACCAGAATATACCACATAGTCATTGATGCAATAAGTCTTGGAAATGAAATAACATTTATGGTTTTACACACTATAATAAGTATAGGTTATGAGCCATTAACCTACAATTTGTTTAGTTAGGTTTTATTATATACTTAATAATTATTCACACAAATGCCCTCCCTAATTTATTTCAAATGTACAATACAAGATTTTATCATTTTTACTTATGAACTTTTTCTTGCTATCTTTTATGTAGTCAGAATACAGGACTACAATGGTTAAAGAATGGATACTTGGTCTTGAAAAACATAATGTTCCACATACTAGTGAACCTTCTCTTATTGGTGAGTTTCCCATTTAGCTTGTTTTTGCTTACCTTGTTTAGCTATACACAACTATTATTATTCAGCAAAATAAAATAAAATGAAAAAGGTTGAACAGAAAATGGAAGTTGTTTCAAAGCTGGCTGAATGTTAAGGAGTGATGCATTAAGATTACAGAAATTTCATTGCATTTGTGTCATCTTACTAAAAATAAAGAACTTCAAAAACAAGGCAAGTTTTTCATCAATTATTTAGATAGATATGATCTACTTTTGCATTGTAAAGTGGTCTTGTTATTATTATATTACCAATGTCTTTTGATGAATTAGAGATGATGAGTAATTTTTCTTACAATAACACTTTCTTTAATATATAGAGTACAGAAACAGTTTACTTTTATGATTGAAAAATTTTAAGGTCTTCAATTTTTTGACTGGAGAATGAACCATTTAAGAAACTTACAACTAAATATTGTATAAACTGTCTCTTGTAATTAGTATTCTAATCTAAATAAATTTAGTAATTTGGTGCTTTTGGTTTTTTGATTTATGTATCAGTTTGTAAGTATTTTGTTTCACAGCTAATCTCGGTGAGCCTGTTAAGATCAGAAACTGGCAAATCTGTGGTCTTCCAAAGGATGTACTTTCAATTGAAAATGCAATTATTGCAAAAAAGTCCAAATTCTGGCCACTGTTTATTGATCCTCAGGTTTGTTTTCTTTAACAAAAAATTGTTTCTAATAGGAATTTCATATTTTTGTCATATGATTTATTTCTTTAGATTTTTATTTAAAGATTAAAAGTATACAAACTGTTATATATGTGTGTATTTTATAAATTCATTTTCCAATCCATTCTTTAACATATTTATTAATACTGCTTTCAAACTTCTGTTTTCCATAAATTTTATCATATTTGATACTTTATTGTATAGTGGCTCAGCATTAAATCTGAATGTTTGATACATGGTGGGGGGGGGGGAGGGCACAGCACTGACAGATCACTGTATAGATGTGTGCTCAACTACAAACAAACAAACATAAGTTATAGAATTCATTTGTCATAATGTTTTCTCAAGTTAAAAGTAATCCATTTCCTTGTGACTTAGGGTCAAGCTAATAAATGGATCAAGGCTATGGAAAAAAATTTTGGAATAGAGATTTTAAAACTCTCAGATAAAGATTTCTTACGCAGCTTGGAGAATGCCATAAGGTTTGGTAAGCCTACTTTATTGGAAAATGTGGGTGAAGAATTAGATCCAGCTTTAGAACCTATTCTATTAAAGCAGGTATGAAATTATTTTATAGTAAATTTTGGTTTCTACATATTAATTTTTTACATTTGAAATTGAGTTTAGCAAACTCTGCTAAAAACACAGAGAAAGTCTTTGTTGAGGTAACTTAATATTACTTAAGGATATGTTAAAAATTTGCTTATTGATCATACATATATTTTATATTAACATTTTTCTACAGAAAAAATATATTCTTCATATATGTATGACAAATAAGAAAATTTTTAACATATCCTTAAATAATATTAAGTTACCTTAACAAAGATTTTCTCTGTGTTTTTAGCAAAGTTTGCTAAACTCTTTTCTTTTATTGGCTTAAGACGTTTTAGTTTGGAAATTAGCAAATAAGTCTTTCTGAAAAGAAATAAGTAATGGATCAGTAATTAATATAAACTTAGTTTAAATATTTTTGTACTGGAACTTCCCTAGTGCAAGTACAACCACTGAATGATAAAAAAGTTGGATCTTGTAAAGAATAACCATTGAAAAATGGAACAAATATAGAGGTCTTTTAATTTGTGTGTAATCCTATCTTCATGTATATAATATGATAATATCTTGAATTACTACTATAGGTCTTCAAACAGTCAGGTAGCTACATGATAAAACTTGGGGATTCTGTGATACCGTATCATTGTGATTTTAAATTTTACATCACCACCAAGCTCTCAAACCCACATTACAGCCCAGAGGTATCTTCTAAGGTCACACTTGTCAACTTCACCTTAACACCAAGGTAATACTATCACCTGAGGGATAACACTAGGGTTAGTTTTTTATTTACTATATTTGTACATTTCTTACATCTTACTTAATCTTATGTTCATATTCTAATAATATTTTTATAAAAATAATACTTGTGTATGTTATATGTATTAATGATCTTTAACAGATAGGATAGTATATGTATTAAAATATAATCTCTAATAAGGATTTTGGTGTTATACTTTGCTTTTTCTGTTTTATTCAAAGTTTTTGAAATATTCTACACTAATTTTAAATTGATTAATCATGTTTTTATCTCCAGGTGCTGATATGATATATCTTGTATTTTCAGTGGATTAATACACTAAACTCGTTAGTTATTTTGTCTATGTGTGGTTGTTTAAGTTGTTAAGAAGTGTCTTGCCAACAGTAGCTATTAGGTTAACAACTCTGCTACTTAAAAAGTCCAGATTTGATCCCAAGCCCAGGAATTAAAAAATTATATTACTACAGAGAAATTAGCACCCAGCTAGTGGTTGTCCCATAACCCTGAGATAAGCTCAGAGGAAGGAACTTTTTTAATGTGTTAAAATGTATAGTACTAGCAGTATCTGTCAAATAATTAGCCAAGATAAATATCTTTCACCCACCCAATGTGGTTTTCGTCAACAGCACTCCACCATGGACCACTTGATTTATCTTGAAACCTTGATCAAGGAAGCCTTCCTCAAGAGAGAGCATCTTGTTTCTGTCTTCTTAGATCTTGAACAGGCTTATGACACTACATGGAGGTTTGGCATTTGTGGGATTTTCACTCCTATGAGTTATGTTGCCATTTACCCATTTTTATTCATAACTTTTTACTTGACAGGTGATTCCAAGTCTATGTAGGTTCAACCCTTTTATGTTCTGTGTCTTGAGTGTCACCCTTTTCAGTATCAAGATCAATGCTATCACTAAACAACTTCCTCCTACTGTTGCAAATGGCCTCTATGTCTACGACTTACACATCTCTTGTTGGTCGTTGAACATGAGGTTTATTGAATGGCAGCTTCATACTGCCCTTACTCACTTATTAAAGTGGACCACTGAACACAGTTTTACCTTCTATTCCTCTAAAACCATTTTGCTTTCATTTTTGCCAGCAAAAAAGTTTATATCCTGAGCTCTGTCTCGGTGGTGTTATTCTTCCTGTAGTTCCTGAGGCAAAGTTCTTGGGCTTAGCTTTGACTGTAAGCTTACTGTCATTTCTCACATTAAGCATCTTCATGACAAATGTAAAAGGGTGCTGAACATCCTCCGTTTCCTCTCTTCCACCTCTTGAGGAGTGGATCAATGTTGAGGATCTATCGTGTCCTTACTTGTTCCAAGCTGGACTATGGTTCTGCCAGGCCCTCTACTTTAAAGATGTTGGACCCTGTACATCATCTGGGCCTTTAGCTCTGCACAGGGGCTTTCTGCACTTTGCCAGTCTAGAGTTTGTACACTGAGTCCTACAAACCTCCTCTTCATCTCTACCATTTGCAACTTTCTTTGCAGTATGCTACCAAACTTCGATCTTTACCAGAGCATCCAACCTTGGGTTGTGCCTTCTTTCCTTGGTGGGCTGTGCTCTTTCAAAATAGACAGTCTGTCATTCCTCCTTTTGGCCTTTGTATCCAGGCACAGCTGGCTAAATTGGGTCTGTCATTGGATGACAATGCTGAGTCCAATAACCAGCTCATCCTGCCATGGCTCATTACCATCCCCACCTTTGACCTTTCTTTGAGTCATCTGAGGAAAGTAGTAACAGATGGTTCGAAATCAGAAGACTCTGTTGGCTCTGCCATGGTTTGTTGTGGCTTGGTGGTTACTCACAGTATCCCCTTTGCATTTTCCGTGTGCACTGTCAAGTTGTATGCCATTTCTCTTGCCTTGAATCACATAGAAGTTAAGCAGTACATTGACTGTACTGTTTACACTGACTCTCTTAACTGTTTACAGGCCCTGGAATCACTTAACATTAGTTCTCATCAATATTAAAAAATGACAGACCCATTTTTCTTGATCTTCCATTTCTATCTAGTTTATCTGGATACCTGGTCATGTTGGTATTCACGAGAATGAGCTTGTTGATACCACAGCTAAGTCCTTATGCTCTGGCACTGTCACAGCCTTCCATGTTCCATTTATGGACTATGGTCCTGTGATCAAAGCACAGCTTTGCACCAGTTGGCATTCGATTTGGGGAGAGCAGCTTAATAACAAGCTTTTCCAGATTAAACCTACTGTTGTTGCTTTACCATCTAATTGTCTTGGCTAAACTACACATTGGCCACAGTTTTTAACTCGTTGTTTTCTTTTATGTGGGACTGATCCACCAATGTGTGTCCTTTGTGACACTCAAGTCACAATTGCTCACCTTTCACTTTTGTGCCATTGTTACGAGTGGGAGCTGCAGCACCATTTTAGACAGATATTATTTAAGTGTTTACCCCTGATGTTGGTTGGTGTCATTGGTGATGGTGACACTGTCCAACTTGATCATATTTTTAGCTTTTTACTGGCCATTAGCCTTTTTACAGCTATTTGTGTTTTTTTTACCAGTCATTTGGACATTGTTTAGCATGTAACTTGATTTCTTTTTACTTTTTATGGAGTTTACCTTTTGTTTCTATTTTTACACCTGTGGTTTGGTGCAGGTAGCCATGCTACTTTGCACCAATAAACCCCCAAAACTATCCAACCAAGTATTAGACAAATAAACTGTTATCGCAAATATGTAATAACAACAGAATATTCAAAAGTTTAGATATATTGAATGAGGTAAAACTGTTGATCATGAATTGTAGTTGTGTATAATTGTCAATTTAATCACTCAAAGTTAAACATATATAATAACTTTTGATCAGAGTAAGCTTAATGAAACTAAAAATCAACCTGACCATCAATATAGCTAATTAAATATAGTTTTCTTACATATTTATTTATAAAAATTAGAATGCATTGTTTCATCATTTGGGCTTTGTTAATAATATTTTTGCCTGTAATACCAATAATATCTTACGAGGTTTGGCCACCTTAGGAGATTAAGATTTATTCTGAATACAGATTTTAAGCTAACAAAGTAGACAATCTTTACAATAAAAATATAATAATAAGCAATAAATTAAAATAAAAAGGAATGATATTCTGTCTACTATCTAGCATAATCAATACTGTGAATGAAAGCAAAAAACACCTTATATAGGGATCACATATGCACTAATTATCGTTTTGAATCATCACATAGAAGTATATCTAACCTATATAAAAGCCAGTATGTGTAATGTCACGCTTGATTTCTCGAAATAGGAGGAGTCATGTGAAATGTAATCATTATAACTTTTTATTTTATATTGTTGCATACTTTAATTAGAATGGTATATTAACTAGTATATTTATAGGTGGGATAATTTTAATTATATTTTAATCTTATAAAAACCATCAGGGTTAATTGCTGGGCATTACAAATGAGATATACATTTAAAAGAAACAACACTTTTTTTATTCTATAATTTATATATGTAATTAAAAGTAGATAAGATACATAAAGTGTGTTTTCTTTACATAATCATTTTTAGGAAAATGTGGCATTCTATTGTACTGTTGAAGATTGGTCAACCTTTCAAAAACACTAGGGCTATAGAGTTTCATATTTTTGTTTTTAGTATATAATATTATACTTTTATTGCATACATGCTTAGATATATATATATATATGCAAATTTTGTGTAAAATGATAAATATTTATATATTTGTTTTATTATATAAAGAATTTTATGAAATATTTTTTAATCATTATTCAATTATAATTCTTAAAACATGATAATTATTGATTATATGCAACTTTTGCTAGTGGACTTGAAGACCAGTTGTTGGGCTATGTTGTAGCCGAAGAACGTCCTGATTTAGAAGAAGCCAAAAACCAATTAATTTTCAGCAATGCTCAGATGAAACAAGAACTAGGAGATATTGAAGATCGTATCTTACAACAATTAACTGCATCTCAAGGCAGTCCAGTGGATGATACAGAATTGATAGAGGCTTTAGAAGCTTCTAAAATCACATCATCAGAAATTAAGGTAAAGAAATAAACTTGAACAGGTTTATACTGTGAGAATAAGTTATTAAGGATAATATTATGTTAATATCATTGTCAGGTTAATGCTTTATGTAAATTGTAATTACATACATGTATGTACTTTTATTTGTATTTTACATGAGTAATAAAGAAATAAATGCTTGGAATAGAAACTTTGAATTCAAAAATGAGATTTGCTTCTTTTACAATTCTTGATTTTATGGTTATTTTTTGTAATGAAAACTTATGAAAATCCTTCTGGCCAGATCATTGCATCTCACTGAGTAAGCATGTTTTTCTAGGTAATTAAAACTCTAAATGATGATTTGATCTCCATCCATAACTACAAACAATTTTTGTAATTCTCATTTGAATCTATAGTATAAGTTACAGCATGAGGAATTCATCTAAGACCTTTTTAAAATACTTCATTTTAGAATTTACAGCATAATCAAGAGAAAAATAGTAAGTATATGCTGTAATAATCCAAATTCTATTGCTGGTTTAAAGTAAGTTTTTCTAGAATAGCAAAAAAAAACTATGCATTGCTGTGATCTTTAAGCCTAAAATCATATGTGAAAAATCAAATTTAATCTACATTTCATTTCTTAGTATTCACTTTCATCTAGTTCAACATTATTTAATAATAAATAAAATCAGTTTTAATGTTAGTGTTGTCAGATGGGCCCAAAACTTTTTAAGGACTTGTGGTGAAACAAGTGTGGGATTTTAACGATTAAATTAGCATATGTTTATCTGATCTTCACAACGACTGAAAATTTATGAATCTAGTATAGAAGATGATAGGTGTGGTGATTTGTTGCAGGCTGAATGAAAAAATTATAATTTTTAAAGTTGAACAAAGGTAAATACTGTATTTATTGAGAAACGGATAAAAGATTGAACTCAAGACAGACTGGTGGTCAAATGGATAGGATTATTATGTTGATGGCTATGTAAAGTTGAATTAAAGAGTAAAATATATAGTGTTTAAATAAAAGAAAATGATAATAAACAATAGTAATAACTGAATTTAAGGTTATTAGTGTTGGACTGTTTGGAAGAAGATAAACACACAATCGGTTGGTATTGAATCAAAGAACATTGAAATAAGAATGAGACTTCTCTACTATAGGAGAATGAGATGTGTGTGATACTTACATACCACAGCATTCTTCCTTATCTAAAGCATTTTCTCATGCTGTCATTGATATTAGTTTAAAACTTTCAAAGTGAGCTGGTGAAACATGAAAGTTACAACCCCCTGGTTAAACTGGATGCAAATGGCATGATAATGCACTACATGAATCATGCATACACAAGACTCACAAATACAATAAACATCCTTATTTATCAGATAAGTAAGTTGCATGACATATAACCATCCAACATTAAAATAATGTGCAAAATAAAACACCAAATACAGAATAAAAACCCTTTACAAATAAAAATACCTTTTGAAACAAAATAAACAATACAGATGAAGTACAAAGATATGTGGTATTTGCACATCACACAAGTGTACAGATTATATTTTTCTTGTGAAGTTTGATATTTGTGTCTTTTCTTCTTCTTTGTTTTCTGTGTAAGTTTTATATACTTATTTGTAAGAGGCATACTAAGTATTACTTTGTTTTGCAACGCTAAGCCCAAAAATAATTTTATAAAGAAGTTATTTGGTTTGTTTTAATTGAAGCTATGATTAAATTAAATCTTTTTCCACAGAATAAAGTTGCTATAGCCGAGCAGACTGAGAAAGATATTGATGTTACACGAAGTCAGTACATTCCAGTAGCAGTGAGAGCTCAAATATTATTCTTTTGTATGGCAGACCTCGCTCAGATTGATCCTATGTATCAGTACTCATTAGAATGGTACATTAAGATTTTTATATCATCAATTATTGGTGCTGCTAAAACAGGTGAGTCTTTAAGTTTTGATGAAAAACTATTGAATCATAATGCAATGCTTTTACTCATATTTATTTAGTTTCTATTAGCTTATAATTGTTAATTGTGTTTTTTCTTCATTTTCTGTACTTATAATTTCATGTTTGGTGATTTTTTGTCTAAGATGCTTGAATGACATCTTCAGCATTTGAAAAAGCTCATTGTTTTAAAAGAAATGTTGTATGTAACAATACTTAGTTCATAATATTTTGTTTAATCATTTATTCTCCTTGCCTATGTGATTATAATGTAAAAGTAAAGTTAACGTTTTCAAGATATAAATTACTATATTTTATTTTATATGAAACATTAAACTTTATATGTGTTTTTTTTCTGTCAGTATAATATATGAGAATTTTATATTTCTTACAAAGAAAGTTAAATTCAGGATAAATCATTAATTATAGCCATTTCTTTTGTAATGTCTCAAGTTATTACTCTGAAAGTACTGTATAACTAGCTGATCATGTTTGTTATTCATTTGGTACTTTTTTTTCCAAATTTTATAGAGAGCATTATATTATTCTGCTCTAAACAGCTATTTATTATCCCATAAGTTATCTCATTATTAGTAATTACTATATTATATAATGAAAAAACAATTAAAGTCAATAAAATAAAACTCATTTAAAATAATTTCAAGTGTACTGGCTTTTGCTTTAATCAAACTGAACTGTAGTTTATTTTCTCACCATTATGTTCCTTAAATACTAATGGGGTATACATACTTGTATGTAGAAACTTCAGAACAAACAGGAACTTAAGTACATTTATTTATTACAAATGTATCAGATCTTTTGTGATTTCTTGGTTTGTTTGTCTCTAGAGCAAGTGGATAAGCGTATTGTCAACATAAACACATTTTTCACCTATAACTTGTATGTGAATGTGTGCCACTCACTCTTTGAGAAGCATAAGCTATTGTTTGCATTTCTATTATGTGCAAGAATCATGATGAATTATGGAATGATCGATCCTGTAAGTATTTTCTATTATAAACCACAAATGTTTTTCATTATCTTTTACTAAATCTACAGATTTTCACTATGGGTTTGAATTTGTAGTTTTTATCTTGCTGTATATTTAAGTCAGTTTTAGACTCCATGCAAAATAGTGTCAACATTTTATGTTTCAGTAGGAACTGTATGTAAAGTAGTACTGTTTGTAATAGAAACAGTCAAAGCAGAAAGCCCAAACTTTTCAAAAGTGATTTTAAGTAACTCGGGATAAGCTGTTTATTTATTATATATCAATCCAGTAGATATTGTGCTAATGACCTACCTGTAAGTACAGATGTTAATAATAACTCCAGAACACTTAGATAAACATTATCTTGAAGCAGACACAGTAGATGTGTAGCTTTTCAAAAATGCTCCTTAGGAGAGATAACCAAATCAAAGGCTGAAATGGGCATCAGACTTCAACCTAAGGGATGAACAAAGTTGGAGGAGAATGCTCTTTACCAATAAATCCAAAATTTCAATTGTTTGGCAACAGTCAATAATAGGTTGTTTGATATGGTATCATAGTCAATGTAAAGTAGTGTTGGAAATGTACACAAAATTAATGACATCCTGGCTGCTTACAGGTACAATCAGATTCTTATCCATTATATCATTTTGTTAAGAACAAGACCTTTTGGGCAGGGATTCATCTTCCACCAAAGTAGTGATCCCAAACATCTCATCATGCTAACCATAAAGATATAGATCAGTACAACAAGAAATGAAATGCTTACACACTGCTAATCCTAGTCATCAGGCTCAAACTTTTATTCCATATAACCTCTTTTAACACCTAGCTGCTTTGCCCATTTGCTGATATGCAAATTAATGTGCATCAGCTATTGCAAAACACAGTCATTCCACAGATTTCTACAAACACTGTGCTATATTTGCTTTGGAATTATGGCAGTAAATCATATCTGAACATCAGGAGATTTGGAAAACAGGGAATGCCATCATGACATATGGTAGGTGCCCATCCCAGTCAGACTACTCATTGGTGAAATCCCTACCATGCAAGTTTTTGACCATAACCACCTTCACAGAATCCATAGACACTCCATTTTTGCCTGCTGTAAGACTGAGAAACTCTACCTTCATGCACATGAATTCTCACTTTCCTTGTTTATGTTTTAAGCCTCTATTCTTGATGTTTTGTCATACCATTCCCATGTTCTCGACAGTGGCTTAAAATATTTGACCAAAGACTAGTATGTTATCTACATAGATGCAACAGCTCTCCCATTGCAGCCTTGTTAATGTAAGCTCCATCAGCCTTTTGAAAGTAGCAGATAGTTTACAAAGACTGAATTGTCTGACGTGGAATTAATAAAGCCCCTTCAATCTGCTGAAATTAGTATTAGGTGTGTTTTCATCATCCAATTCAACATATCAGTAACCAGAAACCAAATCTAATATACTGAACTAACAGGTACTTTCCAGAGCATCTAGATGTTTGTCTGTGTGAGGTAACAGAAAGACACTGAACATTTGTTACTATGCTTAGCCATCTAGAATTCACACAGGCTTTGGAGATGACCAAACACTCTCTGAAGGTTGTACTATCCCAACTTTCAGTATCCCTTATGCTTCAAGTAAACCTAGATGCATATTGTCCTACCTGTGTCTAAGTGCTGAGGCATGATTGTTGGTCAGCCCAGTTGGCCATCTTGTCCCCTAAATGCATAAACAAAATATTTGAGTTTTTTGCTAAGGTTGTGTCCCTCTGGCAAATTCATATTGTTAGCACAATCCTCATATAGGGATTTCAGAAGCTCTGGAAGCTTTGTTTTTCCACAAAATGATACAGTGGCTGCAATACTTGACACCCTTTTTGTTTGCATCACTTTTGTCTTTCCTATATTGGTCTGAATGATGCTTGTGCTTGACAATCCTATGTTACATAATCAGTGACTATGTGCTTCTTTCATCATTCTTTTGGTGCTTTTTGCAACATAATAACCAAATTTGAATAGCTGTGTTATTCCATCTGTTAAAAGTCAGTTAGCTAACATATGATTTAATCTGTAAAAGTGTTAACTAAATTTTATAAGCAGGAATTATTCCAGACATAATTTGATAACTGCTGGAACTAACAGTAATTTTTATCAGTGCATTTTAAAAGTTTTACAGTTATTTTGAAATGACTGATAACAGATTTTACATGCTAAATGGAGATCTTATTGATAAAAGTATATTTACAACATTTTAAATAATAATAATTTATACTATGGTTCAAAGATTTTTTGTAACAAGAAAACACAATAAAATGCATTTTTTTACAATTCCTGTTCCAAATTCTTTCAGTTTCTTCCTTGATTTAGAGCACTAGACGTTTCTGTATTTGATTGGTTTAATATAGAAATCAAATAGTTATAAGTCACTAACATTATATGTTTTATTTTGAAGATGGGTTTTTCCACATTTTAAAAATTTTTTCTCCAAATAATTTTGTTTAATATTTCTTGTATGTGCACCATGTTTGTATGTTAAGAATTTGTATTATAAATAATAGAAAATTTAGCAGCTTTATAATGAGTGAATGTACTTTCTTATTGTTTTGATATATAACAGTTAGAATGGAGATTTTTGCTAGCTGGAGGATGCCTGACAGAAACACCCTTAGAAAATCCATCTCCTGATTGGTTAACAGATTATGTATGGCAGGAATTATGTGCTTTGTCTACTTTGCCCAGCTTTTCCAACCTAGCCACACTGTTTGGAGAATACAAAGATGGGTTTAAAGCAATATTTGACTCTCCTAATCCATATAGGTTTGTATTTTTTTTGTAACTAGATGGATGTTTAAATTTTTTTGTTTCAGTTTAATGTAATGAAAATTTAAGATCTGTTCATAAAATATTAGGGATTAACTGGTACTGAAATTAATGATAATATATTTGGTTGAGCTGCTCTTCAGCCAACCTACTTCAAATAGAAGAAACAGAGAAAGAAACAAAATTAACAATTATTTAAAGATGAAATTTTGTGAACAAATAGTTACCTCTCAGTGTTTTGACAGCAGTACCAGTGCTTCATGTTTGTGATACATCATCATGCCTAATTTTGACCCAAGGGGTGCATTTGTTTTCAAGCACTTATACTTAAACGTATATTGTGGGAATATTTATTTTGAAACCTATATGTCACATTTCATATTATTGTATAGTTAATGTGCCTAAAAAATTTTAATTCAACAACTAGTTGTTATCTCTGTGACATGATTTGATGTTCTTGTAATTGCATTTCTCTCAAGAAAGTTAACAATTTGAATTGAAATAGTAAAATTATTGTTCAGAAGTTTTCTTTGAATTCCATTACAAGACAAGACGACCTAGTGAATAATGTTTGATATATATGTAATTAAAATATAAGTAGATAGTTAATATATAATAACTAGCATATTTTTACATATTCACTATGTATTTTAAATTATTAGAGAAATATATAAACATTTTAATTACTAATATATTTATTTTTCATATACTATTATTTAAACAGTATCTGCCTTTTTGTTGACTCAATGGTAAGTTTGAGAGCTTATATAAAATGTAACTGCACATCTTAAAATTGGAACCTTCACAACACAGTTTACAGATTTAATAAAATGAGCTTTTTTTCTGTGTTTATTCTTAAGAATTGCATTGTTGCCATTAATCCAACTATCTAATTATAATAGATAGTATGGTCCATCCCTGATCATATTCACCCATGGACTACATGAGTAAAGTAGAAGAGGATAGCTGTCCATCCCTGCCATGCCTTATACTGAATAAATCGGTATGGTCTGATTTTAAAAATAGGGTTTCATGGTCACTCATTGCATAGTCTCAGATGTTGTTGTTCCTCTGGAACACATTTATTTTCCCCCCCATTTTCTTCTAGTGGAGTTTAGGAGTCCTTACCACTTTCCATTTCCAAGCCGCTGGGGTGGTGGACTGTGGAGACATCCTCCTGAATGGGTTAATGAAGTACAAATTACAAAAAATATATAGAAATGATTATAAAACCATTCAGTTGAGAGTAGGGTGGTGGTGTTCTGCTGGTGTAGATGACGTGATATCCTCCTATATGAAACAAATATAAATGGGAGTGAGCCATCAAAATTGCAGTTCACCCCTTCAATTGGGATCCTTTCCCCATGTGTATGTTGGTTCTCAGTAGCTGGGTTTAGGATTTAGAGTTGAACCAATCAACATAAATCCTCACACATGTATTACAGATGTCTATATTCCTCCTTCAATTATATTCTTGTCACTCCATCCATGTTGTGGGTCACTGTTGAGGAACTTGAAGATTATTAGGGTTCTTCCCCTTCTGCTATCCCTCAATGCTTATTATTCCAAAAATTTTAATGTACTTGAGGCAGTTCCAGTTAATTTCACTTTTGAGAGAGATGGTTTACATTGTGCAAACATCTTTTTGATACCAGATGTCGGGTTCATGGATCAATCTATAAATTTCTTATATTAAGATGTGCCCTATTCATGGATCTGAAAGTTCTTGATTCCCTCCAGCCTCATGAAATTGAGGTGAGGATGGTATGATCCTTTTTTCCACCCCCACATGGATGTCAGTTCCCAATGGCCTGGTTTTTGGATTGTAGTTGAATTATTAAAGGTATGATCCTCATCCTACCCCTGCATGGGTGTTGGTTTCCAGTGGCATGAGTTTTGGATGTAGTTGACTTGCTGTGTATGGACTGTCGTGCCATAGCCACTCTACACCTAGGACACATGCTTTTAATTTAGCCACTTTTATAATTTATGAGATAGAGTTGTATAAATATTGTATGGTTCAGATCACTATCCAACCTAAGTTCTCTCCCGTATGTGCGACATCTTTCTACGATGGGCAAATAGTATACCTGGTTCAGAAGTGGTGCAGTCCCCCACATCAGATCTTAGAATCTGACTATCTTCTCTTAGGGAGTGTCCTTCAGATCCTTTCAAAGGATTCTTCTTTCTTTCCCCCTGCACTGGTCCTTCCACCTATTCAATGTGGGATTCTATCTACTTATGTGAAAGGAGGTAATGTACCGTATCGGAAGTTATAATTTTCGTATACTGAAAATATATTTCTGATAAGTACTTACCTCCCCTCACCCTTCCTCCCCACTGAAAACCAGTGCTTCAATCTTCTGCCCAAACTCAAAGTGACAGTTCAGTAGAATTGAATAGAGGGAGTCACATGCATTCTGAGAGTTTGTTGCACTCTTATTGATCAAGGGTTGATGCATGATGATTTGCATGAGAGATGCATTGGAATCAGCCAATTCCAATGGAGGGGAAATAAAAGGCTTGTTGCATTCCCATGGCAGGAAATTCCAATCTCATAATGGCTCACTACTGGCCCACGATTCACCATTAACACCATGTTACACCTGCTGGCTCACCAGCAGGTGGAACACCACCTGTTGGCAGACTTCATCTACCAATGATACCTCCAATCTATCCTAACAATTATCAAATGGCTTCAACCAGAGTTGGGGTTAGGTTACTATGGCTGGTTAAAGCCTGGGATTTCTTTACAGATCAACCCACTCTGTCCAAAACTCACAAGTTACCAAACTATCATTACTGAGATTGATTCTCAGGAAGAGAGCATGAACAGTCATTCTGGATACACCAGGCATCAGTAACCCTCTTTCATGAATCATTGAATTAATGAGAAAGAAGTTAGAGACCTTTGTAGCATTGGCAAAACTCCAATGTACAAGAGAGGACTTCTACTAGACCTAACAACTCCCTTCATTATCCTTCAAGTTGTGGAAAATTCTATTTTCTGAAGAATGAAGTTTTTATAAAATAAGACTCAAATTTTCTTTTCTTTTTTTGCCCATTCTGTGGTTTTTAAGGCCAAGCCAATTTCCATGAGAGCAATAAGATAGATCTACATAAAAAAGGAGATTCAACCAAGATATCTATTAGAAAATAATTCTGAGTTATCTCAATTATTTAAGTGAGTTTGTGAGAAATAAATAAATTAGACACAGTTGTATCAAAATGAAATGAACAATCTGTATTCAAACACAAACATAGTTTGTGTACTTGCTTGATATGATAGATGGTCACTTTTATTGGATATAGACTATTTTCTCTCCAGACTGTCTTTGTTGAAATCTTTTTCCAGGTTGAATAAACCTCACATTACCAAGTTAAAATGGTATTGTTAGACTTGCCCATAATGAATAGCACTACTCATGTGATTGGTCATTCCAAGTTGAAAATAAGAAAGATTGTAACCTCAAGATATCACCTGACCTACCATTGGAGAAAACTACTGGCCTCATTCATACATAGTGTGCAACTTTACAGCTATTCCCACCATGGGTAGACCATATATTATGTTAAGAGTGTACATATGCCTGAATAACTGACAGATTGCAAAAAATTCTATATTAGAATAAAGTGGTAGAAAAATACACACACTTATATATGTATATATGCTTGCGTATTACATGAGTATTATATGAAGATTTGAATCAGACAGAGATTAAATTTTGTTATGCATCATACTCAGAGATAAATTACTTTCACTTAAAGCCTAGAGTAAAAGGTTTCTTTCATTTCAAGCTTACCTGTAGTATTGGGCAGTTACTTTCACTTCATTGTTAGGGTTGGAAAGCTGATTTCAGTTCAAGCTTAAAGTTTTGAGTTTACATTCTGTCAATAGCATAATGATTAGTAAATTGCTTTCAGTTCAAGCTTGATTTTTCTGTTCAAACTTATGGTTTTAAATTAGTTTTTTTTATTATTATTGGCTTCTAAATTATAGATTACTTCCAGTATTAGTTTAGAGGTCCAGAATTACTTTCAGTCCATGGCTAGGAGTATGTGGTCCCTTTCTGTGTGTGTTTAGGAATTGAAGGTTAGTTTCAGTCTGAGCCCAGTAATAGAAATGACTTATATTAAAAACTTAGGGATAAGTTACTCTAAGTCTGAACATAAGGTGGGGTGATCACTTTCAGTCAAACATTAGGGTGAGAGTTTACTTTCAGTCCAAGTTTAAGAATGATAGGTTACTTAAACCAAAGCTTAATACTTAAAGGTTTGTTTCTTTTGAATTTTCGCGTACAGAAGTACTATCTGCGCTAGCCGTCCCTAATTTAGCAGTGAAAGACTAGAGGGAAGGCAGCTAGTCATCACCACCCACTGCCAACTCTTGGGCTACTCTTTTACCAACGAATAGTGGGATTGACCATCACTTTATAATGCCCCAATGACTGAAAGGGCGAGCATGTTTGATGGGATGAGGATTCGAACCCGCGACCCTCAGATTGTGAGTCAAGCTCCCTAACCATCTGGCCATGCCGGGCCAATACTTAAAGGCTAGATGGTTTTAAATGTGGAAAATTGCTTTTGTGATAAATCCATTATATGAAAATTAAAGTTTTTTGGGAAAGCAAATCTCATATTTATAACTAGAATTCCATGACTTATTTTTTATAACAGTGAAGATCTTCCAGAACCATGGAAAAGAAGTTTGGATAGTTTTCAGAAACTACTGTTACTTAGGTGTATACGAGCAGATGCCATTACTGAAGCTATACAAGACTTCATTATCAAAAATTTGGGTCGGGAGTTTATTGAGCCTCAGGTAAGTTATTAACTATTTAAGTAATTTTGTTTAAAAATTAGAAACATTTAAAATATTTGTACCCTTTAAATCTGAGCCAGGCTCTTTTGCACAGTCATGTCCTTTTACAGTGTAAAATTCAAAATCTAATTGAACAACTTTGTTAATAAATTTATGTTTATAAACTTGGAATAAAAACATAGTTAAAAATTCAAAAATTATGTTACATAAGTTTTTAGCTCTTTGATTTCAAAAAGAAATATTTCCAACTGGTTAGAAACACAAATTATACATAATTACAAGCAAGAATATAAAACTTGAACCTTCTACCTTCTTAATTTGTTAAGTTATCTATGTGTCAAACCCACCAGAGAAGCCCTTTCCCTCTACCTCTGACTTTTGAGATTGTTTACTAATCAACTTTACATAGCTGATGGATATGTTTGTCTAACTTATATAAAAGCCAGTATGTGTCACATCACACTTGATTTCTCAAAATAGGAGGAGTAATAAAGGCCTAAATGCATTTATCCAGATAGAGTAGTTCGATTACTGTTTGCCCCTTACAATTTTAGTGACAGGAGTGCAAGAGGGCTGTGAGGGGGATGCCATGAAACCTTATAAGTGTAGTGAGTGTTGGTATAATAAGCCTAAAGTAAATTTGTAGTGTGGGATCATCTAACCTAGAGCCAAGTGCATAAAATTTATCATGAAAGTAAAAATATTGATTCAATTTTAAACTTCAATCATTTCTAAATTAAGATATTTTCTGATATGTCACCAATGTTTTTAATAAAAAAACAAACCTCTTTAATCAATGGAGATTCTAAATTAAGAAATCAACAAATATTTTTCCAGTGTTGTTTATACATTTCATTTTATACTTTCAGCACATAGACTAACAACAATATTAGGTTATACTTTTTTTATTAAGTGACATGACACAAAAGATATTGTTGTAACCTAGTGTTATCAAACTGCACTTGCTTTTCTATATATTAGGAGTTGTTAATCTAACTGATTTTTAGGAATAATTATTCTCTGAATATGCCATGTTGGCTCACAAAGGAATTTACCAATTTTTGACTGCACTTTTCTGATTCTTTGTTGGTCAAGCTTGATTTCGCAAAATTTATTTACTTCAGTTAGCTATGAAATGTGAGGTTAGGGTATATTATGGGGTGGGAGTGGTAGTACTTGCCCTGTCATTTTTGACGGGTTATTTGCCAGTAACTAATATAAAGGTAGGTTCTTCTCTACATAAGTTTTATAGGTCATTATTTAGTTTTTCACTATAAACCATAAGCAGAATTGTTTGGTTTGTGGTAATCATATTTTACTCCTTTCAATGCTTAAAGAATTTTTTAAACCTATTTATATCTTACTTGAAAAGCTGGATAAATTATAGTGATTTTAAGATTCTGTTTTAGTGGCTGATGTATTTTTTTATTCAAAAATGCGTATCTGAAATGCACATGATTTTTTTTGAACACCCAAATTTGTGGGACTTAAACTTTTACTTGAGTGCAAATGAGTATGAAGTAAGTACAATACTTTTTTTGTGATATTATTTATTTTTAATATATTTTTAACAAATGTCACTAAAATGTAAATATTAGAAACTACTCAGCTTAGCCTGACAGAATTTCTGTAAAATAAAATGTCTAAAACTTCATAAACATGTATATAACTTGACATACTGAAATCATATGTTATTTACATTAGCTATACGGTAAGTAGCTAATGTGCTCCCACTGTCATTTATTGCATTTGATGTGAGAATATCTGCAAAGCACAGTAATAAAACCATAAAATTAAAAGAAAACAAATGTGAAAAAGTTGGGAGATGAAACTTTTAAGATTACCAACTTGATACTTTCTGACAAATACTGCAGTCATTGCAGTGTAAAAAATGGTATTACATTTTGTTAAATGTTTTTCAACTTAGTATTTTCATGATGTTATAAAAACATGTAGGTTCAAGTAGTCTTCATAGAAATGAATAAAAACCCTATAACCCGAGTACTTTCGAAAGGTCGACCTTTCTTCTTCAGGGGAATTCCAGTTTGAAAGCACTCAAGTTATAGGGTTATAAGTTATATGGAAAGGGATATTTTTATTCATACTATGAAAATCACCTTTCAATCAGACTAACTCTAAAGGTTTTGGAAACTAACTGACAAATTTTTAGTAAGAATACTTTCCAACAGACTTGTAATTTTTATTAAAGCATGCCAAATTTTAGGAAATACATGTAATATATTTAAAGTTGAACTAAACATTAGTATGTATAGCACCTTAGATACTGGGTTAATGAATCTGACTGAGCTCATAAACAGATGGTTAATAACTTGTTAATAAGTTTAATGTAAATTAATATAATGAGTGTAGCCTAGTAAGGAAATTGAATGTAATGCTTGTCATAGACCTTATTAAACATACTAACTGTTGATGTATTTTAAGTAAGTTCGAAATTCATCAAAATAACCTAAAGTTTCTGAATCTGATTAATATTTTATAGTTTAGTTTAAAAGTGTTTTTGCTCTTTGCTTCACAAGTCTACATGAAAAATAACCATTGTTTTTTGGGTTTTTTTTCATGGGGCTCAACAATTTTGTGTCTTCAGTTGTCCTTCAGTCAAAGAAATAGAGAATGAGGTTTTTGGGAACATTCTAATATGGATATAATCCATATATAACAATATTTTTATTTGTTTTTGGAAGAGTATTTTTTTAAAAAGAATAGATCATAAAGACATTTTAAAAGAAAACTGATAGATTGTTATCAGAATAACATATTAATTCAATAAACATTTTTTGTACAAATTTGATATATTTTAAAAAATGCTAAACAATATTGTTATTCAGTAATTAACCAGATCATTTTCTTCTCAGACTACAGATTTAAGCCAAGTGTTTCAAGATTCATCTCCATCTACTCCTCTGATATTTATCCTATCACAAGGTACTGATCCAGCTGCTAGTCTTCACAAGTTTGCTGCAGAGAAGTTTATTAAGAAACTCAGCTCCATCTCTCTTGGACAGGGCCAGGTAAAAATAATATTTTTCTAGAGGTAAAAAATCGCTGTGCATATCATCCATCTGCATCTCACTTATCATGCTCAGACCCACTGAAAATATGGGGTGGACAGGGATATTTCCCACACTCTACTGGTCACCAGAGGCCCATAAGAGCAGCAAAAAAAAAGTATATGAAATTCAAAACAAAACGTTTAAGTAAATATTAATCACGCTTTTAATCACTTATGCACGTACATGGCCTTATTATTATTTGGAGGTGGGGCACATACCAATTCTTCCTTGGGGCCCATAATAGCTCTCGGTAGCCCTGATCACGCTGTTTATTAAAAAATAAATTTGAGCATTGTATCTTCAGTTGAAAGTCAGGTAGCAGTGTTTCGTGGTTTGTTTCTCTTATTTTATTCCAGCTTTGATAATTATTGACTATATTTTCCAATTATGTTCATTGCCATGGCTCAAATGTAAAATATCATACAGTAATAAGTGATTGTCTAGCTCTGCCTGACTTTTTGAATTGTATTTCATATTAATGAACTATGCAAATTTATTCATAGTTATCTTAATTTCCTATTTTTACATTGAAATGTTTTTTTTATGAAATTATGTATATATAGTTTTTAAAATAGTTAAAGCAAATATTTTTGTTCAATATGTATATTGAGTATTTAGATTAAGAAAGTATTTTCACATCTCACCTTCTAAGAGGATTCATATGTGGTAATTTGAAAATTCAAAATCTTAATTAAACAACGTTTTGTGGTATTTTGTGTGTTTGAAATCATTTTAATATTTTGTGTCATTATCTCTCATATGTGTAGATGAGAACTTCTGATTTTTAGGATTTTCATTTTTTTTCATTACATTCACTGTTCTGTTTGCACTCTAAGAAATTCATGTGGTACTTTTTTTTTTTTCAGAGAAATAATTTTATCAATTGGTATACTACAATGTGGTTTCCAGCTTTTAAACAACACTTCTAACAATCAATTTGTTGTTTTAGTCAAAAAATGCAATACTGAAATGTATTAAACCAAGTGAATTTTAACCAAATGCTAATAACTGAATAGTATCTATTAAAATGAGATAAGGAGTTCATAAACATATTCCATTATGATTGCAAGTGGCATTTGAATATAATAGATTACTCTATTTTTTACAGGGACCCAGAGCTGAGGCTTTATTCCAAAATGCATCAGAAAAAGGGTATTGGGTATTCTTCCAGAACTGCCATCTTGCTCCAAGCTGGATGCCAACTCTTGAGAGACTTATAGAACACATAGACCAAAATAAAGTTAATATTCAAAGATATAATCTAAATATATAATCAAAACTCAAATTTGCTAAGGACCATTTTCCAAGATTACTATAATAGTTTTCTAGTAACCAATTGATATTTCTACTTTCCATTTCCTGTTTTTAGAATACAGTTTGTACTCACATTTCCATAGTATGGAAATGAATGATGCTAAAAATGGGATATTTTAAGTATGTGGACAAGCTTTTAAATTGATCAGAAAACAAATAATAAAGAAGGTTTTGTCAATAGCTGGTATTGGTTTTCAAACAAGACCCAAAACTCGAGCGCTTTTGAATAGTTCACTATTCTTCTTCAGGAGAATAAAGGTTTATGTTTAATGAGTGTAATGAAATATATATAGGCACAGATGTTCAATATGTGTTAGTCTTGAGAACTGGCCAATCATAACCTAGAGCTGTTGTTGTCAGGTTTAGTTTGTGCCAAAGAGGTGTGTACAGTACATAAAAGACTTAAGTGTGATAATAGTTATAAAGATAAAATAAAATAATGGCAAAAGGTGGTGGGAAATAGGGAAAATGATAATGTGAAAAATTTATAGAAATTAATACCAATAGTATATTATATTACCAGAAATTAAAGCATGAATAATACTAATAATGTAAAGTAACTTTAATTATGAATTTATTTTTGAAAATCTTTTCAGAGGCATACAAAGGTCAACACTCCTGGGATCGAGATTAATGCCATTTCACGTTACAGTATTTAATAGTGCTATCCCCTAAGCTTGATTAATTTCCTTCTTTCTGTAACATGTAAAATTTGTCTCTATACCCATCAGTTTAATGTCTTAAAGAGAATGTCCAGGCATATTAAAGTGTTTTGTGACTGGAAGATCTTTGTTTGTTTTGATTGTTGATTTGTGGATATTAAAACGTTCCTGTATAGTTGTTTTAGTTTGACCTACATATTGGAAGTTGCATTTTCAGCATTGGATTAAGTAAATAACGTTTTTTTAGAGCAGGTTATGGGTTTAGTGATTTTAAACTGCTTTTGGTTGTCTTTATTGGAAAATTTGTTCATTTCTTGCATTGGTCTCATTTTAAAACCATTACAACTGTTGTATGTGATCCTGTGTGTTAACTTCTTAATCAGAATTTATATTCCACTCATGGACCCTGGTTTACTGAAGGTAATTTACCTTTTCTTTCACCATACATTGCCATTTTTGGAGATTCTGTTATTAAATTCCTCCATCATCACCTTTCTTACAATAACGACCAACATTTTTGAATTAAATCAATTAGTGGAGCCACCATACTTGACCTTTTAGACACTGTAACTATACTGTCACAGTCTGTAAATAACTTAATTCTTCACTTTGGAATTAACAACCTAAAACAACATAGAACGATAGCTCATGACTGTTTTAATGACCTACAAACCTTACTAGTACATATTTTGATTCAACATGCTGATCTTCATATTTGTTTCTTTTGCATCATCTACCATGATGTTAATAGATATACTGATTTATCTCTAAGACGACAGACCTGTACTACTGATTCTTTAAACCAGAAAATTGACAAATTTAATGCCCTTGCACATGACCTCTGCCAACATAACTCATGCTTATCCTTCCTTTACAACACCAACTTTAAACTTGAAAATAGGACACATTTCTCAGCAAAAGATGGTTTACACCTTTTCTTCAAAGGAATTGATTCCATATCCTGTAATTTATGATTCTTTATCGCTAACTATATTCTCCCTTGCCTACAAACAACCACTGAACAATCCAAACTAAATCCACCAAATACTCCTTGTCGTACCTCTGTATGCCACACATCCAATACAATTCCAAAACCCATTTCTATCACTGCTTCTCCTGAAATTAGATGTGTCCATTCTTCTAAATGTCACACTTATGCAGAAGCTATGGCTTCCACTTCTGTTTCTAAAAACTTCTTCCTAAGCTCTAAATCTGATACACAACCCAAGAATCTTGCCCATTCACAAACTCTGATACTTCCGTAGGTCACACTTCAACACTTACAAAACCCTTTTCTGCCATTACTTCCCTTTCTCCTAAATGCAGTAGTTACAGAGATTTTAAAGCTTCCACTTTTATTCCTAGCAACTGTCTAGTAACCCATTATTTTGACAACCTTCCAAATTCCACAACTTCTGAGGCTTTTTTTCTTCCATATGCAGAATCTTCTACAACCTTTGAAGGAAAACATCACCCTTCACCCAACAATCTTTCACAAAGCCCTAAACCTGATGACTTTCTAAACCTAACAGACCCTGAACCTTCTCCCTGTCACAAAGCAAAACCATGTATTAGCCTTGAAATAAGCTCTTCCTTCAACACAGCTGCCCAAGTGCAGTCTGTTCTAAACTCTAGCAAGACTTTTAAACTACTCAGAAAACTGAATGAAAAATGACTGAGGTACGTGCACCATGCTGATGTGCTAGGACAGCATTTACAGAATCAAACTATACCTAAATCCCTTAATTTGAATCCACCAGTTACCATAGGAGCCAATGACAAACTGTTTTGTTTGCAATGGCAGAAAATCCTTCATCCCACCTCACTTACACAAGAATTTTGCAAATCCACAGTAGACAATCTGAGAACACAATTTTTCCTACTGAACAACAGAAACTTGATGCATTTATTAACAAAACAAAGAAGACTTTTGAAAATCATGATAAAGTCCAATAAAAAACACATCTTGATCTTTCACATAAGGATAAAGGTTTCTCCAATCCAAACCATAATATTTGTTCACAACAAAATACTAACTTTAAACAAACTCATACTAATACCATCTGTGAGCCGATGATTAATAACTCCAACAATGTAAATATGTACATTGAGCTGTCTCCTTAAATAGATTCTGTTAGGTAGTCAAGAAATTAATGTCGCTTTTTTTTAGATGAAAAAAACCTAAACAGCTTATATATCAAAACAAAACATTTATTAAATGAAATAGTCTCCATTCTTATTGATGATGCTTTTCCAGGTTGTTAATGCCCTGATTAAAGAAATCACTTGGCTTTGAAGGAAAAAAAACTTGTCGATGTCCTCTTTAACACCTTCCACATTTGCATATGTTAACCCATTATAATGGAGTTGAAGTGAATAAAAAAGATGGTAATCTGATGGTGCCATATCTGGAGAATATGGTGGATGGGGGAAAACTTCCTTACCCAACTCAATAATCTTGTATTGTGTCAAACATGCCACATGTGAATGTGCATTGTCATGAAGAAAAAAGAAGAACACCTTTCTGATTGACAAGTGAAGGGCATTTTTGATGAAGGACTTTATTTAAACATTCCAATTGCTGACTATAGATCTCTCCATTGACAGATCACTGTGGATTGAGGAGTTTGAAATGAATTACTCCTTCGATGTCCCACCAAATGCAGAGCATCACTTTCTGCGGATGGTGTTTAGATATTGGGGTCAGAAGTAGTTTTTTTCTAGAATTGACCCATTCTTTTTGGCATTTAATATTCACATAGAGAATCCAATTCTGTCCAAAAATGGTTCACACGCATTACGTGCCAGAAGAGACGAAGCAACATTCACACGTTGGAAACAGTGATCATCGGAGAGTTCGTGAGGCACCCAAACACCTTCTTTCCCATATTCCTTAGATGTTTACATATTGTTTCATGAGAGACATGCAATTTCAGGACCATTTAATGAGTGTGTTGCCTTGGGTTAGACTCAACAAGCATCTTTGGAGCATCATTATCAATTCCAACATGTTGGCCCTTTCCATCACAGTTTTGAAGGCTAAAGTCACCTGAACGAAATTTGCTGAACTATCATTGACACTTACGACCATTCAAAACATTTTCATGAACTTCTTTGGTATTCTTTGTGGCTACAGAGGCATTGTTTCTCTTCTTGTATTCAAACAGCATTACATGCTGAATATGTGTCCAATCGTGTGCCATCATTATAAGGGATTAAAGTAATTAAGCTTTACACATTATATAGGCTACTCTAATGTGACATTTAGGTGGTTCGTTTAACTATTATGTGTGACATACGTTTTTTTGGGGGGGGGTAATGAAAGTATTCCAAAACACGACATTAATTTCTTGACGACCTAATACTTCTGACTCTACTAAATTACTCACTTTTGCATCCGATCAACCCAAACTCAAGAACACTTCCAATGTCATCAATCTGTCCGCTCAAACACTAACTGAAACTCAACACAAATTTCTCAATAAAGGTCTTAATTTTTTTCATACCAATAAAAACATAGGTAGCCTTGAAGTCATTTCCAACCTACAAGAATTTACACATAGATTAAGACTTCAAGAATTTTTTCACAATCAAACTACTGAAAGAAGTGATTTCAACTGACAGTTTAAAGAAAACTTATGGTTATCCCCAGCCAACAGGGAATCACATCTAGAGAATTTTATTACTGCAGTTGAAAATGAAGTAATTCAAGCTATGAATTCAGTCTCAAAAATATGAAACAATCTCTCTTATAGTGAACATATTGCTCTAATTTTACTGAAACATGAAAAGAAAATTATTATTATACCAGCTGATAAGGGCGATGTCATTGTCATTCAAGATAAGTCTGACTACATCAACAAGGCTTACCAACAACTTTATGACACAAACCACTATAAAATGTAGATTTGGACCCCACACCACAATTTGTTCAAATTATTGAAGATATGCTGTGTAGCTTACAGAAAAACCAACATATCAATCGTGAATCGTTACAGTTCTTTTCACCTAAACACCCAGTTCCAGATTGCTTTTACACATTATTAGAAGTACACAAACTCAACAATTTGGTATGCCTACTGGAAACTTATCTGCTTACGTTGATCACCACATCAAAGATATCACCTCACTTTTGACATCGTACATTAAAGTCACGACAAATTTTCTAAACGTGATCTCTAACATTAATATCAACAGAAAACTTCCTCCTCTCTACACAAACAATCCCCATGATGAAGGCCTAATAGCCCTAGAATCTTCTCTGCTAAAACTAGCCAAACCCAACACCCAAATTATTACAGACTTAGCTGAACTAGTACTTACACAATGGTTTTGAATTTAATAATTCAAACAAAAAGCACAGCTATGGACACCAAGATGACACCAAATTATGCCAACATTTTTATGAGAGACTTAGAGACGAGACTATTGGAAAGTTGCACAGACAATAAACCAATGTTTTGGAGATGCTACATTGATAAAAAAATTTTTAATTTGGGTAGAAGATGAAGGTTCATTACTGTCCTTTATAGACATGCTAACTCCTTCCACAATTCTATTAAATTTACTCTTGATTACTCCACGACTCAAATAAGTTTCTTAGATGTAAACCTAACATTAAAGGATGGTGTTCTACATACTGATTTGAATCAAAGAACAATGGATATACTACTATACTTACATACTCAAAGCTGTCACCTTCTACACACCAAATTCAATATCACATTCAATCAAGTGTTTAGATTAAAGAAGATGTGCTCTGACGGTAAGAACTATGACCATCACATTAATTCTTTGAAACAGGCTATGACTGAAAGAGGTTATAAACAAAACATTATCACTCAACAGCTTGACACAATTACCACCTTGAAACAATTACCTAAAACAAATTATTCTCATGTTCCAATGGTTATTACCTATTGCCCAAAACTAAAAACCTACCCTCAGTACTAAAAAAATACATTTACCTCCTTCAACTTAATGATTGACTAAAATCCATTTTCACAGAAGTTCCTGTCATTTATTTCAGAAAAAATAAAATTTGCATTCACACTTAGTTCATGCTGAAGTCAACTTTAAGTCGACACCAGGTGGAAGTCATCTTTGCAATAGCAAGTGATGCCAAACCTATAAGTTCATGCAGTTTAAGATCACTGAACCTGTAACCTGCTCTACAAAAAAGTTATTTATTTAATCTAATGCTGAAAATGCAACTTCCAATATGTAGGTCAAACTAAAACAACTATACAGGAACGTTTTAATATCCACAAATCAGCAATCAAAACAAACAAAGATCTTCTGGTCACAAAACACTTTAATATGCCTGGACATTCTCTTTAAGACATTAAACTGATGGGTATAGAGACAAATTTTACATGTTACAGAAAGAAGGAAATTAAAGAAGCTTAGGGGATAGCACTATTAAATACTGTAACGTGAAATGGCATTAATCTCGATCCCAGGAGTGTTGACCTTTGTATGCCTCTGAAAAGATTTTCAAAAATAAATTCATAATTAAAGTTACTTTACATTATTAGTATTATTCATGCTTTAATTTTTCTATATCGGTATTATTTCCTATATATTGTGTCACATTATCATTTTCCCTATTTCCCATCACCTTTTGCCATTATTTTATTTTATCTTTATAACTATTATCACACATAAGTCTTTTATGTACTGTACACACCTCTTTGGCACAAACTAAACCTGACACCAACAATTCTAGGTTATGAATGGTTAGTTCTCAAGACTAACTATATTAAACATCACCCTTTATTCTCCTGAAGAAGAATAGTGAACTATTCGAAAGTGCTTGAGTTTTGGGTCTCGTTTGAAAACCATTACAACTTTTGTATGTGATCCTGTGTGCTAACATCATCAGAATTATCAATAGCTAGTATATCCTTAAGAAGCATTGATCACTGCCTGAAATCAACTTCTCATGTGAGCCTCTGGATATTAATCTGTGGTTGGCTGTCCCATCCTCTTATAGATATATTTCTTAGCTCACAGAATCATTGGCACTAGTATACAGCTTTGACTAGTCCAAGCCAATTTGGTCTTGAGCTCAATCTCAATAATTTTGATGTGAAGTTAGGCCAATAAGACCCTAATACATGCTTTTCATGACCACAAACTAACTACCTTGTGTCCATTATGAACAGTTTAGTATGATACAAGAACTCAGTATTTTGAGTTGTCTAAATATATGTATTAGCATATACTGAAATAAAATATGTTTATTCTATGCAATTAGTATGCAAGTTTGTTACAATACAACTATGCTCTCTGGGAAAAATATAATTAATGTTTAGTTTATTGTATAAGTATAAAATCTGTAGAAACTCCTACTGGTGTAAATTAAAATTTCAACCTAAAACAACTGAGCAACTAACTAATAAGCATGTTACAAAGTCATGTTTTAGTACAGAATGAAGCTTGAAAACTTTTCTGTAAAAATGTACATAGAATAAATTATTATTATTATCTTAGGTGCACCGTGACTTTCGTGTCTGGTTGACTAGCATGCCTAGCTCCAAATTTCCAGTTTCTATCTTGCAAAATGGATCCAAGATGACTGTGGAACCTCCCCAAGGAATTAAAGCTAATTTGTTAAGAATATATGGTGGTTTGACCAGTAACTTCTTAGAATCTTGTGGATCAAAGGTGAAGTAGTCTGTCATTAGTATTGCCTCTTATTCCTCATTTAGAAGCATATACTTATTTCTTGTTACTGGTATCCTTGTCAGTTGTTTTACTTCTTGAAACCTGAAAGCTGTTTTAATGAATTTTCTTTCCTTCTAAAATCAGTTGCAAAAAAATCCATTTGTATATTAAATTCTTTAGTGTTTCATGAATTATTTATTGATCCTTTTTTGTGCAGACTTCACAGTTCAAACCACTTTTACTTTCTCTCTGCTTATTCCATGCCATCACTTTGGAAAGAAGAAAGTTTGGTTCTCTTGGTTTCAATATACCTTATGAATTTATGGATGGAGACCTCCAAATGTGTATTAGCCAGTTACAAATGTTTCTACTTGAATATGATGATGTTCCATATAAGGTTTGCTAAATTTTGAATAAATATATGTCTTCAATATATAGAAATATTGTGTATTAATTCTAGTTTGAATTTCTAAAGTATATCTTACATTCAAATTTACTTGAAAAATTAAAAGTGTAGCTCAGAGGTAAAAGGATAATAAACTACTTTACTTGCAGTGCTGTCACTGTTAAGTTTTATTTGTTACTGAGAAGAATTTAAGCTCTCGGCATGTTAATGTGTTGTTTATTTTATTATTTTTTGTATGAAGTTTACTGCAAGATACAGAAAAAGCTATGTTGAGTTTAACAAAAAAAAAGAAAAATAATTATTTATAGTTTTACCCTTTAAAGGAATTTTGTGATAAAAGTAGAGGAATTTGTAATTTTTTAAATAAAGTACTCATTTTAAACAACATTGTTACTTTACAGGATGCATACACTGAACACATACTATAAGTGTATATGTGTTTTTTGTCTAAGCAAGATGTGTTAGATGACTGTATCAATTCAGTAGTAGTAAAATATCTTATATCAGATAGCCCATTGTATGTATTTTGAGTGTCATAGAATTTATATATGTTTATTCACTACCTCAAAAAATTTTCTTGAAGCCAAAAAGAAAGGCAGAGCTCTTCTCTTCTAAAGAAAAACCTCAAAGCTAAGTTTGGTTCCAAAGGAGAACATAAACAAAAACATTTTTCATTTGCCACTCCACACATTTAACATGAAAAATTAAATCTATAATATCAAAATGTCAGTTGAAACTTAAAACTAAAATTTGCCATTGAATTTTAAAAAATTCTGTATTCATATCCAAAGTAACTATCATTTCAGAATGAAAAAATTGTAGAAAAACTTAACTTAAACAACTGATACTGTACAGATAAGAAACTTAAAGTTTTGGTAATCTTTTAAGTTTGCATAATTCTAACTTCTTGCTGTTTGTAAACAAAGTCATATATATTTAGATAGATAATATATATATATATATATGTATTTATTTATTTAGAGAAAAGTGTATGTATCTTATACGTGTTTTTTGTATTTTGGGTAGATTGAGTGTAAATAAGCATATTTTGCTTTGAAAATGTAAGTTGAATCTTTTTACAAAAGAAGTTGTAATACTTTGATATCTTTGTTGTCCCTTTCAGGTATTGGTATATTAATGTTTTTTTTTAGGTTCTTAGTTACACTGCTGGTGAAATCAATTATGGTGGAAGAGTCACTGATGATTGGGATCGACGATGTATTGCAAATATATTAGCTCATTTCTATACTCCTGAAGTCTTAGCACCAAATCACAAATATTCAGAATCAGGAATTTTTCATCCATTAAGTCCAGAGGCAGAACATAAGGTATTCATCTTTGTTGACAAAATGGTGTTTATATTTGTAAGAAGATTACAAAAATTAGTGAAGGTGTACCGCCAATTCAGTAATGAGTTATAAGAGTTCTGCTTTTGAAATTTAATCAATTTGATAATGTATATCATTAAATATTGCCTTCTGTAACATAGAATCTGAAGATATTTTTGTTCAGATAATTTTTTAAAACTTCTAATCTATTTTTTTGTATTTAGTTTCAAGTTGGAAAGATGCTTCTGACCTTGATAGCTGTAAGCATAGACTTAGGGTCTTTAACATGCACTGTAAATCTGATTTGAGGAGTATGTAGCTATGTATATGTTCATATGTGGGTGTTATGATTGATGATTACCTAAACTAGCATGGGGGATGGGGTTTGCTGGTCTTTCAGTGACTTGAGTAGATAGAGATATTATGTATTTAGCTTGCTGGTGTTGGATTGAACAGGTTGTAAATGAAATGGCATTCTGAGAACTAATACAGAGTTAAAAGATTGTAATTCAACTCTAAGCAAAGCCAGCCAGAATTTTCAGATTTGCTTTTATATTTGTGCAGTAAGCATATCTCTAAGAAATCCCCAACAGGATAGACAATTAACTTAAAATGCGAATTATGCAAATTAGTCTTTGTTTTAGATTTCTGTCATCGCATGCATTGTTGCAGTTTCATTTCATCCTTGTTGTAAGCATTAAAGTGTTTTTATTTGTTAAAAGTTCTGTGTATTCTTTTCTTTTGTAATTAAGTGAGTCTGCTAAACACATATTTTCATGTTTCATGTTATTGTTGTTTAATAGCTCACCATTTGGTCTCAAGTGTTACTTTACCAAACCACATTACTATTTGCACGTACTTTTAAAGACACAAAAAATTCTTACTTGTAAAATTGCATACTCAGATACTTTGAATATCATGCACTTGTGATGTTTTATAGAAATGTATTACAGAGGGGTGTTCATGATTTATGGTAAAAATACAAGATTCAGTGCTTAGGCTTTACAGCCCCTTTTTCCACCAATTACATTGTAGTTTTTAATGGACTATTGCTCTGCAGCACAATTCCAATTGCAGGAGGCTTTTGCACAATATAATGATGTCAAAATTTCCTTCTAACTTTTTTATATGCTTCCCAAATCTAACAACTGTGTGCAGACAATAGCCTCCAAAAGCCTGTTTGAATTCCCAAAATCATAGAAATCCATGGGGAATGTCTATATGATATTACATGAATTCGTTTTTTGTACTTACATCTAGAAGATGAATTGGCTTGTTGACTTAAACATGTGGCTAGATGCTTTGTGTCAATGAATTCATACATTCAGTTCAAACAAGTTGATATTTTCTTGTATTATAGTTGTGTCAGCAAATTAGCTATGATATTATGCAGAGTTCACTTGGGCATTTTCCTTAACTTTCTGTATGTTTATCTTGCTTTAATTGGAAGTTAGTACTAATTGTTACTATATGTATAACCTGTAAGTGACATAAATATTTTAGAAAAACTTTTGTGACATTATGCCACTTTTAAATCCTGTATCATTGGCAGGATAATGAGAAATTGCTGTACCTTTTGCAGGCTCTTAAATAGATATGTTGTTCATCCAATATGTCATATGTGAGGTTCTACTCATATAGTTGGTCTTTTATATGACTATGTGCTATGGGAAAAGCTTGCAAACGTGGCTTCTGTGTCACTTTGTTAGACTTCAATCCATATGAAATACATATCTTACTTAAAGTTCCACAGAAGACCCCTGTTACAAACTGTAATGGACTGCTGTGTTCTTGGGCCATTTCTAATGATAAGTTGTTTAGCTTTCCTCACTATCTCCAATGAGGCATCCTGTTTTTTCCTGCTGGAATCATCTACTTCGTTGCTTTTTTGATATGGTTTAACACTAGATATTTCTTTCTTTGAAATACTGTAATTTCATATCTTTCATGCTTTTATAATCAAATATTAGAAGAACTTCACAGAAGAAAGTCCTGTAATGTAACTCTTAGAGAAGGTGGTCAATTTTAAGCACTATCTATACTTCAAATTACCACATTTCAACTGATTTGTAAGAAAAGAGACCATGAGGAATAGTCAGAGGCAAGGTGATTGAATATGCAAATTATTCGCATATAATGTGAAAACCCATCTGTAATACTGAGTATATGTTACCTATACTCTGCTTTATATGAAACACACACATTGAATATGTGAACTAACTTTAGGTAAATGTTTATTTATAGAAATTGTATAAGGTTCCAAATATAATAGTAAACATTCTGTCATATAAATAACTTAATGTTAAAATATTTTTTCTTCAGGATTTCATAGAATATATCCGCTCTCTTCCAATAAACGATAGCCCAGAAATTTTTGGCTTGCATGATAATGCCAACATCACTTATGCAAGGAATGAATCTTTTAGGCTGTTGAACACACTTTTGGTATTACAGCCTAAAAGTTCTTCTGCTGGTGGTATTTCAATGGAAAAGGTGGGTTAAGACACATTTATAAATAACGGTTGTACTTTTTTCAGGAACTTTATATAATGCTTTGAGATGAACTCTTGCTGGGCTCATGCAATGAACAGAATATCTATATATATAAAGTATAGTATGAGATAACTTTGAGATATTTAGACCTATAAATTTTAAGTATTTAGAGTTTCTATGAATGTATTTAAAGAACTAATGAAACTCTACATATGTATTTAATAATACATTTTGCACTTTATTTTTTTCTAAATTATTATCAAACTGTTAAGGTACATCCATTTTAATTTTTTATGATGAATACAAATTTTTGTAACATAAATGTTTTTGAAATTTGTGATGTTGCTATGTGTTGAAAAATAACTTGGTAAACATTACACAGAAAGAAAGAAATATGTGGGTTGGTGGAGCACTAAATGTTGCATTAAGTATAATACTTTAGTAAACCTTGTGAACAGCAGTAAGACATAATGTATTTTATTCCTTTTCTGTATTTTCTGTCCTAATATCTTTATGACATTAATTTTATTTACTTATGATTTATTGCAAACAACTAGTTTATGAGCACCTCAATAAGCTCTGCTATAAGATTCTTAAATAACTGATTACATGTGTTTTAATAAAGTTAATTGGTTTGAATTGGTTAAACATGTACTCATTCCAATATAAAAAATACATTGTAGGATTTGTGTTTACAGCTGCAGATTTAGTTCGTTTTTGATGTCTCTATTGCTTATCAAATGTTCTTCATTGTATTAAACACTGAGAAATTCTGAACACTATGTTTAATACCTGCTGTAATAAAATTCAATAATTAGTTTCAGAAAAATTGCTAAGAACAATTCCAGATGTATTTATTTATATTTGTATGTATTATTTTATTTTTGGATACACTTTTGAGTTTGTATCTAAAATTTAAAATCCAGAAGGAAATAGATGAGTTAGAACAATTTTGTAATGATGTTTAAAAATGAAGCTTAATAAAAACCAAAATTATTGTTTGTAGGAGGGGTGATATTAATTGGCGTTACAAGTTTGTAATGATTACATTGGGGTTAAGGCTGTTCTAAAACCTGTGGGACGAGCATTGAAGGTATATTCAAATATTAAGGGTTTATGTTATAAGTTGAAAAATTTTCTACTTACAGAGTTTGTTTTGTTATTACAATGTATTCAATTGTATTATAGGTAGTAGAATCATCAGCAGTTGGCATTTTGAAACAAGTTCCTCAGCCTCTGCCTTTGCAACCTATCATTGAAAAGTATCCAGATAAGCATGAGGAGTCAATGAATACTGTTCTAGTACAGGAAGTTTCAAGGTAAGTTGGTAGAAAGTTTCTCAAATTCTTATCATAATATGTTCAGGAGGGATTAGAAATAAATAAATAAATAAATAGTAATTATTACAATGGTTCTTATTATGAATGGTGTATTCAAATCTATCACATAAATGTTGGTATTATATTTATTAATTCTATTTTTGAAATTTTATACCTATTTATTTTATTTCTGTTTGGTTTGGTTTGAATTTCACACAGAGTTACACAAGGGCTATCTGTGCTAGTTGTCTCTAATTTAACAGTGATAGACTAGAGGGAAGGCAGCTAGTCAACATCACCCACTACCAAATCTAGGACTACTCTTTCACCAATGAATAGTGGGATTGACCATCAGATTATAATGTGACAGAGATTCAAACCCATGACCTGCAGATTACAAGTCAAGCACCCTAACCACCAGACCATGCCATGCCTATTTTATTTCACAAAAAATGATGTACATATTAATTTAAATTTAAAACAGAAACTTAAAATTAGAGTCTGAATTATGCTGAATCAGTGTAATAACTTGTGTAAAAAAGGGGGTGGGTGTTCTCTCACTTTCAAATATCATATTATTTGATTAATATTGTTTTCAATTCTATAAGTATATATCATATGCTGTCATTTTTTTTCAAGATTGAAAGCCATAGCATATTATCACTGCATTGTGAAGTTTGCCTTGCACAATACACCTGTTATATGTTAACCTGACATGACTTACACCACTAGAAACTGGGTTTTGATACCTGTGGTGGGTAGAGTACAGATAGCCCTTTGTGTGGCTTTGTGCTTAGCTACAAACAATAACCTGATATATAATTTGAATTTTCTAATGCAAAATAAATCTAGAGTTCAATTCATACAAGCCATTTTTTAAGTATTAAAAAATTACTACTGTTATAGTCTAGATACTTTAGAATTCTAATTATTTTAAACTAAAATAGTTGGATTTCACTAGACTCCTCAAATAATTTGTACAAAGTCATAGAAATAGCTGCTACTGTATGTAATATGTATGTGTTTTTGTAAAGGTATAACCAGCTTCTTATGGTCATCCACAGTAGTTTGAAAGCTCTCCTTAAGGCTGTAAAAGGCTTAATAGTAATGTCTGAACAGTTGGAGGATGTATCAAACAGTTTGTTCAACAATATAGTTCCTAAACTCTGGGCTGAAAAGGTACAACACTATGTTTCTCTATTTTATGATAAACAGTAGGTTTAAAGATATGTCTTTGTTTTCAACTATTCAGCATGAGTATGATAACACTAATAGGAGGTTGATTACATTATATTAAAAGTATTTTGAACATACAAATCAATAAGTCACGTGCGAAACATAGCTAATATGAAGTCATGATAGAACAGCCTATATGATAACTAGATGTTTTACATTGTTTGGCATTTTAGGTTGTGTGATGCTACCGAAATTTATCACATTTTGAAGGGTATGTAACAACACTTTCCAACACAAAATATTGATGCACTCTTATCATAATGAAGTATTCAGGTCATCAGAGATTTCAAATTTCCAAGATTGGGATATTCCTTGTACTTAATGGCATTGTAAAGCAAAAGAATATAGATCAACTTGGGGGTACCAGGCCCATCAAGAAACAGTCCTACAGTGAGTTATACTCCAGCCATAGTAAGCAAAGTGCAGCATCTTTTAACAGGTGAGAATCCACAAATACAAAGATCAGTGGCATTTGTTGTACACACCAGTGTACAACCTACCCATGAAGGATCTCTGTCTAGAAACGAAATTAACAGGGTATGGGCTCACCAAGATATAGCTTTCAGTTATATCTGCCATTCAACTATGATATACCTAAAGCAGCTGAAGAATGAAACATATATTCACACAATTCCATATAAAGACATGCTGATCAAGTCAGTGGAAACAACACCAATAGATTTTCTTGTGATTGTACTGTTGAACAGGTGCTAAGAAACCATCATCCTTATAAACTATGTGGATTATAGAAAGCATAGAAGGAGGAGTGGTGTGGTTTGGACATAACAGCCTTACAACAGAGCCTTTTGCAGTGAAAACTGCTACAGGGCTATTTTCGAGATGCACAGTTGTTAGATAGTGAATGAAAAGATGGGTAACATGGGCTGTAATGATGTAGTGAGGCTTCAAAATTCTTTTAATGTAATGTACTAAACTTCTGTAAATGCAGCTGATGAGTATAATTTGTAATGAATCTGGTTAAGTTGTTACATGTGAAAGTTATCTGTAGTAAAGGTGAATGAAAAATGTATCATATTTATAATATGTACTGTCTTATCAACATCATTTAGACATTTTTATTTTACATTAAGAATACCTAACTTTTACATTTCACATAATTTTAAGTATGTATTTTTTTGTGTTTACTAAAATTATAAATACTAAATCAATTGTTAAAGGCTCGGAATAATGGACTATTAAACAATTTTAAATGCTATATAATGTTCAATGTTGTATGCTTTCCTTTGAAAGATGAATAAATAAGAGAAAAGCTATTTTAAATACCGTGATTATTTCAAAAAACAAATAAAAGTAGTTACAACTCTTTGGTTAATATTATGAATTAGTTAACATTATAAGATCATCTAATTATGCAAGTAATGAGCTTTGCACATTACAGTTGTAGAAAATTAAATTTAATGATAGGCAAGTCTAAATCATGTAGTTTTGTTAGGTTTCTTCAACATAAGTATGCTGTGTTAGGTAATTCATGATTACTGAAACCACAGTGTGGAACCTTTTCATGATGTATGAGCAGTAAATATAGGAAACTGAGTAACTGTAAAAGTTTCTGAGCTTAGGATATAGGTTCTCATACTGAAGTAAATTTGAAAAATTAAATAACATTTTATTTTGTCAACTGCTAGTCTGAAGGTAGATCCAGTTATATAAATGTTGTTGCAACAATACATTTGTATATGTGTCCCTGCAGGATAGAAAGTACTTGTCAAACAGCTGTAATGACATTACAAGTATTCAAGTACTTTGATGTCTGCCAGATATGTTTTAAAAAGTACCTGCAAAACTAGTAAGTGCACTGTAGAGTTAAATTTCAAACTCACTACAGTAAAGAAAAGAACAAGTGAACAAAATTTTTATTCACAAAATTTGTATAAGTCTTATCACTTACTGACTGGCTTGGAATGTACTACAGTAAAGAAAAGAACAAGTAAACAAAATTCTTATTCACAAAACTTGTATAAGTCTTAACACTTACTGACAGGCTTGAAATGTTTTTGTAACTTTAATTAGGTGCTGTAGTTTAGAGGAGGTTTTTGTAAAACATGTTTATACAGAACAAAAACAAGGATAATTCTGAATTACATTCAAATTCAGACAAAAGTGTTAAAGTGCATGTAGCAGAATCCAACACTGCAAATGTCACCAACTATTACACTTATTATTTATAGGGAATATTAACCCCTAATTCATATCAAGTTATACAAATATCTGAGCAACCCCTGATTATGAGTTTCTAGCTGTTAACATATGCAAGATTTACCTGAGTAAAAGGATTAGGACATTTTATGACCTTTTGACATTCAGGTAACAAGAATGTTAGATCTAGATGTACTAGCGACTTAATCTAGGAGCTGTAATCTAGCACCACTAATTAATATTAAATATAGCCTTTGAGCCTCTAGGCTTATATTATGTTATGATTACACCCTTCTCCACAGTGTGTGTAATTTTCATTCAAGCAATTTTAGACTTGTCTCCTGTAGTGTTCGTGTAGTTAAACCTATCGAGTTTTTAAATGTGATTTAGCAACTGCCAGTAATTTATGTGGTGCTCATAAGCATGATTTACCAGCATATACACTCATCTGCATTTATTTTCTTACTGTTGGGTCACATTAATTAACATGAGTATGGGTTGGTCTAAATAATGGCAGTTAAAGTGAACCAGGTCCAGATGTGCCTAACTAGTCATGAGTTGCAACTATAATTGTATATTTAAATATACTTTGTGGTTAGGAACTTAGGAAAGTATAATGCTTCCTTTCCTAGTGTAGTCAGTATTTATTAATTTATTCTTTTAGCCCATTACGTTGAAAAAAGAAAGTGGGGCACAGGGACGCAAAAGACGTGCACAATTTGCAGCTTCGATGTTGGAGTCAAGCAAATTGATGAGAGCTTTCTTTGCTTGAAGTGATGACACCAGTAAGCCAGCATCCGTTCCTTTGGATGGAAGCAAAGTGGTCAAAGTGCAAGATTGTAAACATGCTATTTCATTTAAAAAAGTAAAAATGAAGAAACTGTTCTCTGCCCTGTTGAAAGCTACAATATTAATAAACAAGAGGATCCCACTTTGTCAGAAACAAATCCACAGAGTAGTGTTGCTAAGCTAATAGAGCTAATAAATATTTTAACAGACAGGGATATTGGAGTTATTAAGTTTGATACAACAGGCTCAGCAGTTGTAACACATGCACATCGCACAGAGATTGTTGAAGTTGGAGCACATGAATTTCGTCATAAAGAAGGCCCATTTGATGCCAAAGATGCGCGTTCTATGACTGCATTTTGGTTCAAACAATGCCTTCGGAATGGACAAGAGGTCAATCATTCCTAGTTGGTGTATTCACTTCT
>NW_013667108.1:247388-248570 GCF_000517525.1 Limulus polyphemus
TTAATTTATTCTTTTAGCCCATTATTTCGGAAAAAGAAAGTGGGGCACAGGGACTCAAAAGAAGTGCACAATTTGCAGCTTCGATGTTGGAGTCAAACAAATTGATGAGAGCTTTCCTTGTTGGAAGTGACGACCCCAGTAAGCCAGCATCTGTTCCTTTTGATGGCAACAAAGAGGTCAAAGTGCAAGATTGTGAACATGCTATTTCATTTGAAAAAGAAAACAATGAAGAAACTGTTCTCTGTCCTGTTGAAAGCTACAATAATATTAAACAAAAGGATTCCACTTTGTCTGAAACAAATCCACAGAATAGTGTTGCTAAGCTAAAAGAGGATGACCTAATAAATATTTTAACACACAGGGATATTGGATTTATGAAGTTTGATGCCAAAGATGGGCATTCTATAACTGCATTTTGGTTCAAACGATGCCTTCTGAATGGACAAGAGGTCAATCATTTCTGGTTGGTCTATTCACCTCTACATAAAGCAGCATACTGCTTTTGTTGTCTTCTTTTTTCATCTACATGTATGACATCCGATAGTTAGTCTGCTTTCAAAACACAGGGTGGATTCTCTAAGTGGAAAAAAATTGAAAAGTTAAATGACCATGAAAATAGTGACAGTCATCGTGAGTCATTTGCTGCTTGGAAAGAAACTGAGCAACGAATTTGTCTTCAAAGTGGCATTGATGAAGAGCTCCAAAGGCAAATTCAGCAAGAAAAAAATAAATGGAGAGATGTACTGAGACGGTTGCTGGATTGGACACAATATTTAGCTTCTCAAAATCTTGCATTTTGTAGTCATACTGAAGACATAATCTCAAATGAAAACCCTGGAAATTTCCTGTCACTTTTGCAGTTATTATCAAAGTATGATCCAGTAATGAGAGAGCATTTAGAGCGTGTTAAAAACAAGCAAGTGTCAACATCTTATCTTTCTCATGAAATCCAAAATGACTATAAATCTCATGGCTTCACATATGCAAATTATTGTTTGTCAGCAATTCGTAGAAACAAATACTATGATATTCTGTTTGATTCCACACCTGATTTAGCCCATCATGAGCAATTGGCCCAAGTGATTCGGTTTGATGACATTGACTTTAAGACAAGAATAGTAGAAGTCAAAGAGTAATTTATTTACTTTATACAGATAAAGGAAAAAGATGCTGCCTATTATT
>NW_013667108.1:249548-252648 GCF_000517525.1 Limulus polyphemus
CCTGTCAACAAGCACTTAAAGTGGGCAAGAATCAATGTGAAACATGGGGATTGATCATTGAAAGAAGAAAAAATACGTTGTAACGAATGCCAGGTGAAAATGCAGCTGATGCTGGATTGACTGCTGAACAGGAAATTTATCACATCATTAAGGATGTTACTGATTACTTGATTACAGAAATAACAGGAAGATTTTCTCGCTTACTAGATTTAGATGAACAGTTTGGATTTCTACTAGATGTGCAAAATATTGTTTCTGGAGATTTCAAAGATGGAAAATTGCAAGAAAAATGTTCTGACTTAGCAAAGAGCTATCCAGGTGATATTGATGGACCAGAATTGTACAGAGAAATTAAAGATTGTAGAATGTTGATAAGTAAAAGAACACAGACCGATTTTCCTGAACCAATGGTTGCAACTGATTTGCTACCATTTATAATTTTATATGGTGAAGATGTTTTCCCAAGTTTAAGAATTGCATTGCAGAATTTGTTAACAATTGGGGTTTCTATTGCTAGTTATGAAAGGTCCTTCAGCAAGCTGAAATCAATTTTTACATACTTGAGAACCTCAATGACTCAAGAACAACTTAGTAACTTGGCAATATTAAGTATTGAAAAAGATGTACTTAATACCTTAAATTTTGATAGTTTAATTGATGCATTTGCGGCAGCAAAAGCACGAAAGGTTCATATAATGTAACCATGAATACCAGAATGCTACCTGTACAAGATCTAGTTAAGTATATGTACAGTTTTGTAAAGTAATAAAATTTGTTATTTGTAAACTTAAGTAGTATTTTATCAATCTGTACACCACATGTGACTGGCTTCTTATATAAAACATAAGTTTCAAAACTAGAGATATAACAGAAATTTATTCTGCATGCTTGAAAGATTACTCTAGCTATGTGACTTTGAACAATATTGGATGACATAAATATCAAAATGGTTTACAAATTATGTAAGTACACCTAGTAGGCTGTACTTCATTAGTTCCAGGTTTACAGTTGTGATATCGTGAGATGTTATATTGTGACTTTATTTTAGGCCTGTGTAAGGTGGTAATTAATTCTTTATGTTATTGTCATTAAGTAGGTAATGAGTCACAAAACAAATAATCAAAACATATTAGAGGCGGGGCACCAAAAGTGTCATTGCCCCCGGGTGCTGAGAACCCTTGCTACACCACTGCCCAGAATACCTACTTGTTTTTATGTCATTTAGAGATTAGTACTTGTGAACAGTCGACTGTTAACCAGAATGTGTCTATTGTTTACAACAAAGCCTATTTTAGAAATTTTATTAGAGTGTTCACTTTAATAATAAAGTAATTCTTATTTTTTTTAGATATTATCATTATATAGTTTTTTTGTAACAGGCTTATCCTTCACTGAAGCCTCTGTCATCATGGGTATCTGATCTGGTAGCTCGCTTAGACTTTTTTCAACAGTGGGTAAACCATGGTATTCCTCCTGTATACTGGATTAGTGGATTCTTCTTCCCACAGGCTTTCCTTACTGGTACACTACAGAACTATGCCCGTAGGCAGATTGTGTCTATAGATAAAATCAGTTTCAACTTTCAGGTGGGAATTTTGATGTTTCTTGTTTGAAATGTAATTTCTGTTTAGATTAAATAAAAAAGAAGTTTATTTTCGCCTTTTTTTTTTGTTGTGACTTTATTTTATTGCTATTCAATTTTGCTTACTTTTAAGGAAGGAATATAGAATTTCTCCACTGCTATATTGTTTGTTAGAAGATTTTTACTTTTCAAAAACTATTTTCAATATTGAATGTTGATTACACCCTATAAGAATTACATTCCAGATCACATACTGCTCTTGGAACTACTTTTTTCACTGTTAATCATGCTAATCTGATAGCTATGATGATGCACTATTGCCTGACACCACAATTTCCTTTGTAATAAGTTTCTTCAAATAAAGCTTAGGTCAGTATTAGACCATATATTTCAAAGGTCTTTTCTTCGATCCACCACTATGTATGAAAGTCAACTTCCAAGACCATGTTTACTAAACAAACCAAATTAAGACACTAAAGTCAATTGGAGTTGCATTAAGGACTTAATAGGTATGTAGTCAAATTAGATTGCTGTGATTCCAGTTTCTTTGACCATTCTTCACATGAAAGCAGCCATTGATTTTAAGGCATGGCTAGAATATTGTGAACTTTAAATCCTTCTTCTTTATCATATTAACAATATAGGAGATATGCCTAGCTTCATCATGGTAGCTCTGTTAGGGTTGAAATGTTCTCTTTCATAACCATGGCCTTCACCTTATGGATGAGAGTGTTGATTTGTATTGGCTTAAGGTATAGTTTCAGAGTTCTTGCTGACCTAAAGCTGCTGCTGTGTGTTTTTCTACTGCTTTCAAGGACATTAAAGGCTGTCTCCACTCATAAGTCTAGTCATTGAGGCATTGCACAGTCAAATGTTAAGGAATTTGTTGTGAACTAAATATATATGTGTTAAACAATTGTCTATGGTTCCACAGCTCATATATGTGGTGAAATGCCACTGCATTAGTACATGCAAGTCATTTTTTTAAACTGTATTTAACCCTCTGCACTCCTTTGGAATCACTAAGTAAAGATATGTGTTAAATTTATTACTAGTTATGTTTTATTTGTTAAGAATTTTCTTTTTTAACTTAAAATACATGGAGTAAACTCTGCAGTATCCATATTCCTCTGTTAATATTAAATTATAAATTGAAGGTTATGTGTTGTGATTTGTTGTTATATTGCATACAGCAATACTCAGTTGAGTATTTCTTTTCTTTAATTTGATTATGCATATCAATGAATACAATAACTTTGGTCTAAAATACATTTAAATGGGAATCTTTAACTTTTTCTTTTTATTATGTAATTTTTATTTAAAATAACTTTAAATACAAATGTTTCCAAACAACTGAAAGTAACCAGTAAAGTGGTTGCAAACTTGACTTTATTGAGTAATTATGTGTGATTTGATACATCTGGCAAAAGAATATCAGTGAATTGTGTAATATCTGGATAAGCTAGTCATTTACTAGGAACAATGTCAACTAAAACATATTACATACCAGTTGGAGTA
>NW_013667108.1:253648-258288 GCF_000517525.1 Limulus polyphemus
AGTATATGAATGATAAGGACTGGCTTTAAGATTCTTTTTAAATTTATTTATTTTAATTTAGTTTAGAGGATGGAACAGCTGAGAGGGACCAGTATGTCCTTTATTGTTCCCAAACGTTATGTTATGTTAAACTGATTGATTCCCAATCCAAGGATTGTGTTTGCTTCTGGCTTCACGAAATTCTGTTAATAAAGATTGAATTTTGGTCAAAATTGTTGTCATTTCACTGCAAAAACAGTTTACTTGGCAACTTTTGTGAGATTTTATTCAATGTGCAGAACAAATGCCTGCAATAAAATGTATTGAAAGAGGTGACATTTCAAGAAAGAGAATGAAATTGGAATACCGTAATACACATGTAAAAAAAGAATAAATCCTGAGTACATGAGACACTGAATGTAACTCATGGAATTCAGTTCAGTGTGGTCAAACGTATTCATATTTCAGTATTCTGATGAATTTTAGTAAGTTTCATTTTATTTTCTAGAGTCAAAAATATAATTATTAAATCACAATAAAACACAGTCATTGGAAAGTGATCAGATTGCCAAATATTGCTGTGTTTCATGATAAGTCAGATGACAACTTTAGGCTCACAGATGAAACATTTTGTTTGTAGAAATATTCATAATTCAGTGATGTTCTTGAGCTGTAGATGTATACATATTTAAGGTTATAAATTTGCATTAACTTATTGTTTCAGGTGTTAGGAATACGAGTTACAGATATCCAGGAGGGCCCTCAGCATGGTTCCTATATTTATGGTCTGTTTTTAGAAGGTGCAAGGTGGGACTACAAAAACCACTGCCTGACAGAATCTAGATCTAAAGAACTTTATACTGGTTAGTAACTTGAGTGGAAATTCAGACATTTGAAATTTTTAGTAAAGTTATTTTGAAAAGATAATTTGAAATGATAAAATAATACCGCTTTAAAAAAAAATACTGGCTTTTCAACGTACTGACATAAAAAATTGATAATTAAAATGATAACAAAGTATAACACTGTTCACAATCAGTCTTTAAAATAGTTCTTGTTAGTTATTTTGGCATGAATTGAGTTAATAAGACGCATCTTGCACCTTAGCGGTCCCTTTATTCCCAGATGGACCATTTGCTTCATCTTATTGTGTCTTTCAAATGACTATTATATCATTTAAAAAGAAATTATATTTTAATTCTTGTTTGTGTTACTTTCCAGTATATTCATTTTCTAGTATACCAATTTAATTAACAAAAATTAAAGATTTACAGTAAAAGATTTTTCTGTATATATAAAGTTGTATTTGTTGGCTCAAACATCTTGATTTGTATCAGGTATTATATGAAAATATAAATATATTATGTCAAAACCATTACTGTAGAGATGCCAGTGATTCATCTGGTTCCAGAATTTAACAGAGTGAAACCTAGTGAAGGAATATATATTTCTCCTGTCTACAAAACCTTAACTAGAGCAGGTAGTGTGTTGGTTTTTCACTTTGCACTTTATGTTATATTAATTAGTGGAACAGAATGTGGTTAACCAGACTTTCAAGCTGTATGAAGGAATGTGGTTGAGTTTGATTGTCTTACATTTTGAGTAGGATGAAAGAATGTGAATTAGTTGAAAAGTATTAAGAGAGTGTTAAGTGAAGTTCTAAGAAGAAATGGTTAAGTTGAGTAATATTAAGTGACTGTCTAAAGCTGTATATTGAAAGTAGTGCTGTTGAGTATTTAGAACAAACATAGTTAAATCATACTGTCAGAAAAAGTGTGCATCATACTGAATAGTAAATTTCAATAAAGGGTTAAGTACATGATATTAAAAATAATTTGAATATGCAACTCAGCAAGTCACTGATAGCTAAAGCTGGAACAAGGTGTTTCAGAACTACATTTTGACATTACTTAGCATTTTGTACATAGTGTAATGCCACCTAAAATTGATAGGTTTGGGAAGGGTATATAACAGCTCTCTCTCTGACACAAAATATTTATACATCAAGACAATACAAGTATGTTTAAATTAGGGATTTAGAATTTCCAAGAAAAGGAGATCCTTTTTACTTAATAGCATTGGAAAACAAAGAAATATGAATCAAGATGAGGCACTAAGACCATCCAGAAAGAGATATGCAAATAAGTGGTAAGCAAAGTGCAGCAACTTGTAACTGGTGAGAACCCATGAACACAAAGTAGTAGCAAAATCCATGAATGTGTGCAGGCAACAACTCTTAACATGATCAAGAAAGATCTCCATCTGGGAAATAGGTGAACAAGGTATGGGTTCACCATATAAAACATCCAGTCAACCATGCATACCTCAAACAGCTAAGGAATGAAATCAGGATTCATGCTATTTCCGTACAAAAATATACCAGTCTTCGTGTATTTGGACTGTTGATACAGGTGCTGTGAAACCATTGTCCTCGTATGCTAGATTTATTATAGAAAGCATGGAGGGAGAAACTAAGCTGGAGGGCTATTGTCAAAATGCAATTTTGGCAAATAGAACATGATCAGACATGGTGATGTGGACTTTAATGACATGGTGAGGTTCGAAAATAATTTTAATATAACATGCTAAAAGTTGAGTCCACCATAGTAGGATGTAGTGTGATTAAGTCAAGTGACAAGAAATGATGTGGTTGATTTAAGTAGTTAGAAAATAATAATAATTAGAATTTAAGTAAAGTAAATTTTAAGCTCCACACATCATTTGGTAAATTCTTTTTTTTTGTTACTAATCATAATTTCCTCTCATATTAAATAATGGAATTCAAAAACAAGTTGATTATCACATGAAACCTCTCGAGTTTATTGTTAACATAAGTTACTTTAAGTCTCTATAGTTTGCTTCTCATTTTTGGTGTTCTTAAAAGCTGTCTATATACTTTTGTAAAGTTATTTAATTATTCATGATACCTTATGCATTAACAAAACCTAAAATAGTTGTTTTTTATTCTTAGGAACCTTGTCAACCACTGGTCATTCTACTAATTATGTGCTGTGCATTGAGATTCCAAGTGATAAGCCACAAACTCACTGGATCAAGCGTGGTGTTGCCCTCATCTGTGCTTTACATTACTGAGCATTTATTCAAAGTGATTCTTTCTAGTTTCAACACTGCTAGATTCTGTTAATGAAAATTGAAACTGATGTTGAAGATATAAATGTTTTGATGCCACAGAAAAGTAACAGCAAACAATTTAATGTTTGTAATATCTGCCATTGACAATAATAAGTATTCTTATCTCAAATTTAAAATGGTGTTTTTTATTAAATAGTGCTTTGATATTTACCCTACACTAAATTTATAATTGATAACTTTGTATGCCAAATTTATCCCCATGACTTTAATAAGTGCTCTATCTAATGTAAAAATTGTTGTTTTCATTTTCACAGTTCAGTTTCTGTTATCCAACTACTGCCTGTTCACACTAACAAATATATTTCCAATAGTTGTCTGATAATAGCTGTCCTTTACTACTTAGTGTTCATAAATTACCTGTCTGTTAAACTATATAATTTGTGAGTTAGATGTTATTAACTACCCAGTTTATGTCAGATTAATTGTTCTGATACTCAGTACTTTTGACATTAGTTAATTGCCTGCTATATGTGTATTTTATGGTACTAACTATTTCTGTAAAGTTCTTTCTGTCATCAGCTAGTATCTATAAGATATTTGTGTTTAAGAACCTAGTGTCTATGAAATTTTTGTCTTTAGTTACTTAGTGTTGTAAACTAGCATTCTGGTATTAAATTATTTTTATTTGAGTTTACTGACACTAACTTATCCATAAAATAACTTATTTCACATTTAGTAGCTAGCTTATCTTTATGTACTAACAAATATGCCATTAAACAGTTAAGACAGTAACGGTATATTATCTGTCAAAAGTTTAATTGAACATTAAATAATTCTATCGAATAGTTGTCTTTGAATAATTACTATTTTAAAAGTAGATTTCCATGACTAAATTTTATGTAGTATTTGGCTTTGATTAAATAACTTATATCAAAAATCTGTGTTTGTCCATAGTTATTGTGTATAATTTCTATGGTTTCAACTGAAGTCTTCCAAACATCTATCTTGCGCTTAAGTAGTGCACATGTATCCAAAGGATGTCTGATTGTAATTACTGTCTCACAAGAAAACTACTGACTAGTCTTTGTCTCAGTCCTTGTCTGTAAATAATAAGTACTATTTAACTTAATAAATATTATCCATCTCTCAGAAAAGTATTTATCAATTAATTTACTTATTATGTTAATTTTGTGATTTAAAACATTTTGAAATAAGTGCTAACCAAAGCCTATGAGATATTATTTAAGCAATATTTAGGTTTTTATTTTTTCGAAATTTTTGTTTATAGTGTACTTTATTTTTTCAAAGATTTGCATTTATATAATCAAACTAAAACTATAGAAACTAAGTTGTGTATGTAAATAAGCTCGTTTGTATTACATTTAAAGTATGTATTTGGTTACCATTGATAGAAAGATAAAACATTTTATTCTTTCAACATTGTTTTTTTTTTTTGTTTGGTTTGTTTTTGCATTTCATGCAAAGCTATACGAGGGCTGTCTGCGCTAGCCGTCCCTAATTTAGCAGTGTAAGACTAGAGGGAAGGCAGTTAGTCATCACCACCCACC
>NW_013667108.1:258818-263566 GCF_000517525.1 Limulus polyphemus
ATTTCAGTTAGTATAAATTGCTTACATTTATGTGTATCAAAGAAAAGTATACATTTCAAGTTCTTTTAAAAGCAACTTGTACAAGTCAACCTGGTCTAAAATTATGCAACTTTGAAACCAATTTCGAAACTAGAGAAAAAAAAAATTGTACGTGCTCTTGGGGTTAGTTACGGCTTTTCTTCACTGACTTAACGAGAGATTTCTTTGCCTGGAAACAGGTTGATGATAATACTCAACAACTTGAGCTAGGTACTTTACTTAAATATAGTTATACACTGGTTAAAATAGAACTCAGAAGTCATTCACTGTTTCCTTTAAGAAGGAAAACAATAAGTTGAACAAGTTCAAAAATAGCAAACAGTGATTTTTAACAGATAGTGTATAAGATTCCAACGCTTTTTTTTTGCGTATCGCTGGAAATCGGGCTGAAAATTTTATTGGTATTGAAAGAAATAACAGTATGCTATAGTAAGATGAAATATTACATAATAATAATAATATCTAGAATGCCATATCTATTATACAACCTTCTCACTGGAAACTCGTACTGGACCAGTAAAGAACGATGATGTGACTTCAACTATTATTAGTCTTATTATGATGTAACATAACACACGTTACTACTGAATGTCGTGCTTTGCCTTCTAGAGTGTGTTACAAACTGAAACATAACAGTATACTTCACTGCATGTTTTGGTTCCCCTGTTTTATTGTTTATTTTTGTTAAAAATTGTAATGCAAATGTTCAGTATTGTGGCATAAACACTATAGTATAAATTAGTGTAAAAAACAACCTTGTAACCATTAATTTCATCCTTGACCATTCCTGAAATATTATTGCGTTAATATTCATTATGCTGGAAACTCTGTTGGTATAAGCATTACATAATTTACGTTATAGAGGCTTGGAACTATAAGGGATGATTAGTTAATCAGTCTTATTATTTTTATTAATTTTTGGGTGCATTCAGGTTTCACCAGTAACTTTGTGGAATATTTAGATTATAGCTTTTCACCATTGCAAAAGGCCAGAGAGAAGAAAAGACACCGTATGGCTTGCCACTTTATATTTTTAGACAGATGTATTACTGTAGTCACCATGCCGATATAGCGAAACTAAACACTACATGTAAAGATATTAAATAGACGTGCACTACCGTTTAATACGAAGCCAGATGTCCAGTTCAGGTTGTACTTTTACTCAGTGTTACTGAACACAAACAGAATCGTTTACAGGAAACAAAAAAATAATGGTGGGTATTTTTTTAAATGAATTTATGACATGACACATTGTTCTTTTAAAAAAACGCGAAATTTTGGGAAGCAAAATTTAAATATAGAAAGATGGTATTCTTTAAGCTTATAAAAGAATTATATAGATAAAAATAAGTTCTTCAGAACAATCTACTTTTACGCAGTTTTATTTAATTAAGAATACATTTCAGTAGTGCGTGGAATTTATTATTTACAGACAAGCTGAAGTATCTCTTTCTTGACAAAGGAAGCATATTTTGCTAATATAATAATAGGTAGCCGAACAACGATTTATAGGAAAAGTTTTATTGATGATGGAATATATATATAAGATGCTTCGACGGAACACTGGTCTGTCTTCTTCAGATATGATGAGTAAGAATAAGAAAACTTGGCAGTTATTTCGGTATGAAGTCTTCCAGGATAAACCTCGGAAGACTACCGGGGGCGCTCAGAAACATCAACTTCTCTTGGCCCCACTCTTGATGAAGATGAGGGGCTATAGTTTGAAGTTTATGATTCGGCATTCCCGAACTTTTTGGTGATGTTACTGCATCTCTTCTCGACTACCCAACGGCCATTATTGGACTTATGGTCCTTCAAGGCGGCGGAGGGTCTAAAAATCCAATTTCTAGGCTTTTTGTGGAGGGAAACAGGAGCACCCGAGAAAACACACATTCACTGGTCAGGCGCCTAATAATCTACCTGACCAGTGCCCGATTACACATGGATGATATTGTAGCAAACTGGTGAAGAAGAAGGAACGGGTAATCAGCAAGGCGAAGGAAATTCATCTTGTTGAAGAGGGACTGAAGGAGGAGGGTTGTCTTAAGAATGGTCTGTCGTGGGGTGTATCTTCGTCGTCACTGGTTGAGGGGCAGCTGAAAAAATAGAACTGGGTATGAGGCTCGTCAGATTGTTTGTTCGAAGGGAGTGTCTATCAATAAAGCATATGGTGAATTGGATGACCAGTGTTCGGCGGACTGTTCTGAAGAGAAGGACGGGAAGTGACGGAGTCGTTCAAGGGAGTTTATCAGTTGAATTTAGTCTTCCGATGGCGGCTGGGCCTGTGTAACTTTTTTCCTTTTGGGCTGTTTGGTCTTGCTGGTTTGACTGACTGATGTAATTGAATCTGTCGTCGTAGCAGTATGACCAGTACTAAGCAATACAAGGTTTATATATATCGTTACAAAGACAAAAGACACAGGGATTAAATGTTACAGAAATGGTGTCAGGATATAAGTAGAAGTCAAGACTGGTCAAGTGTATGAACGATGAATAGACCTTGCTAAATACGGCTGATGTTGCTAGGGCTATGATCACGGTTTAGTGAGAGATAGTTTGCTTTGATTATTTCTGTAGTTTCTAAGCAGTCTTTCTTTTTTTACTTTTGGACTGGTGTTGGAGAAGAATTTTCATCTCAAAGTATTTTGTGACCCGTTTCGTATTTTATGAGAAGGTTTGAATACAGTTTTCACATCAATATTCAAATTATTTAAAAAAAGACTAGTAATTTCGTTAGCAATTTCTGGCACAAAAGGGAATGAAACAAATTTGTTATGCTTTTTGTTGTTAATAAGTGAAAGGTTAGAGTTAAAATTATATTTTTCACTATTTTGAAGTTTTATACAAGCCCTATCTATGATATTCGGGTTGAAACCTCTAGATAGTGCTAAGTTCTTTAGGTAGTTCAATTCAATAAGTAAGTCTTCTTTGTAGGTGCAAAGTTGTACGGCACGATTTATGTAGGTAATCTATCTGTTGTTATCAGTATAAATTTGAATCTATGCCATATAGTTCATAACAATAATAAGTAAAATATCTGATATACGTAGAAAATGTTTTGCGGGAGTAAATCCGAATTATCTCATTCTAATTGAATTGTGAAAAGAAACAATGAACACAACTAAATCACAGTGAAAATCATGTTAATTTATCTCACAAACACAATCAAAGTAAGTGTATTTACTTATGACAGTGTCTTTACTAGAGGTTGAAAGCTCTCAATGACGACGATGAAAAGCTGTCTGAAGAATTGAAAAATATGTTCCACAATGAGAAGATATAGCATTATATGCCCAAAACATAACATCATTCTACTTTGGGCGCGTGCGCTATCTACGTCACTGTTGGTCATTCCCGTTGACAAATAAGGGAGATCATATCTTTAAGGTGTCACCTGATCAGTCGGTGAAAAAGCACTGTCTATATTCGCTTAATACACCTAACTTTACAAAAAATCTTTCCCATGAGAAGACGCATGTGATACCATAGGCGAATAACCTAGAACAAGTAGGTAACTAGGGTGTAAGGAACTTAGCCACTTTCTTAGGGAACTTTCTACTGTTAAAACTACACGTATTAATTTTTGAAAAAAGTTGTGTAAATTTTAAAGTTAAATAAAGGAGGTTAAATACATGAGTATGGAGTTGATTACGACTGTAATTTTGTAGCTCTCTGACTTAATGTAAATATATTATCGATGCTATAAAACACTTTTTTGTTATTACTGACCAAAGTTACTAACATCGCGATATTAAAATTTCTAATAACCAGTTGATTTGGAAATATTTGATTTATTGAAGGAAATAAATATTAAATGTTGGGTCGACAGGTTTGTACTTCTAACCCGGCAGTAAAATAAAGTATTGTTGCGTCATCGAGTCACATGACTACTGTGACGCAACGTTTCTAGAACTATCATGTACTTTGGGGGACACCAATTTTTTACGTCTCCGTTTGTTAATTGATTTTTCCGTAACTTTGTTTCGACGAAATTTTAACGACACAAGTCTTTACTTAATAAAACTGGTTTATTCTTTCCGAATATAACTTTACCGATACACTCAACTTCAACAATCGCGCTAAAACAAACGCTTATATCAACGAACGTCAATAATACTTCTGACCGCAGATCAATTACACACTATCTACACACACATTACATTCCCCTCTTTTATATACCAGCCTACCCTATATCTAGTAAGAACTAGAACATTTGTCCCACTCTCTCTTTTGCTGCTCTTGTATTGCAGCCATCAAGTCTGCTATGCTGTAGTTTGATTTGCCGCTTCTCGTTTCCATTTTTTTCCTCCAACAACTGCTGTAATCTCTCTTCTTGTTTCTTTTGCTGTTCGAGCTGCCACTGTTGCAGGTTTTCTTGCAAATGCTGTAATCTCTCTTCTTGTTTATTTTCTCATTTTTGTATTGCTGCCCCGAGAAGCGAAATTACAACAGTTGTTAGAGGAAAAAGAAAAGAAACAAGAAGAGAGACAACAGCAGTTGCAAGAAAACCTGCAACAATGGCAGCTCGAACAGCAAAAGAAACAAGAAGAGAGATTACAGCATTTGCAAGAAAACCTGCAACAGTGGCAGCTCGAACAGCAAAAGAAACAAGAAGAGAGATTACAGCAGTTGTTGGAAAACCTGCAACAGTGGCAGCTCGAACAGCAAAAGAAACAAGAAGAGAGATTACAGCAGTTGTTGGAGGAAAA
>NW_013667108.1:264334-271210 GCF_000517525.1 Limulus polyphemus
TGAGAAGGGAAACGGTGAAGCTCTTGGTGAAGTTACTACCACTGATGTGACTGTTACCGATGATAGGACATTTACTGATGAAGCAGATAAATCCCACATGAAGCAGAAGCCAACGAGAGACGAAGACCAGTACGGAATAAGATACATCCCGTAAAATTAAGAGACTTTGTCGAATTGTAATTTTGTGTTTGTAATTCTGTACAGTTAATTAAGTTATTGTTAATTGTTATTGGTTTATTGTATGTGGTTATTGTTCGGGACGAACAATACTAAGGAGGGGGCAGTGTTGCGTCATCGAGTCACATGACTACTGTGACGCAACGTTTCTAGAACTATCATGTACTTTGGGGAATGTTCTAGTTCTTACTAGATATAGGGTAGGCTGGAATATAAAAGAGGGGAATGTAATGTGTGTGTAGATAGTGTGTAATTGATCTGCGGTCCGAAGTATTATTGACGTTCGTTGATATAAGCGTTTGTTTTAGCGCGATTTTTGAATTTGAGTGTATCGGTAAAGTTATATTCGGAAAGAATAAACCAGTTTTATTAAGTAAAGACTTGTGTCGTTAAAATTTCGTCGAAACAAAGTTACGGAAAAATCAATTAACAAACGGAGACGTAACAGTATAAACAGTGTATCACCTAAACCACTAGATAAAAATAATATTGATTCTTTTCAATTAAGTACACAACGCGCTTTTTACTAATACTTTATACTTTCAATAGATAAGCTAAGCTTTACTTCAATCATTATTTACAAAAAACAATAAAATGGAAAAAATATCGGTAGTAGATTTACCTAAAAATCACGACAGTATGATTCAAAGTTAAAAAATATAAATAACTCCACGGGTAATAAAAAAGATTTGAAAAAATAAGTATAACGTAGGGATGGCAATTCCAAAATGTACAGAAACAAGGTTGGGATGAATACACAAAACCATACAAAAATTCTTATATAAGTAGCCAAATCTTTCCAAGAAAAACGTTAATCTATAATTAAATGTTGAATCCCTTTCACTTGCATGAATTCAGGTTTAAATAAAAGCATTTAAACTGAATAATGCTATAAAGTCTTACAATGGCTAATTCCCTTAAGCTCCTAACATTGACTCAGTGGCTACTTATGTAGGGACTTTTTTATGGTTTTGTGTACTCATCCCTACCTTGTTTCTGTATTTTTTGGCATTTTTTTTTTTTTAATGAATGGCAATCGCTATGGAGGCAGCAGTTTCAGCCTGGTGTGATGAGTTGTCTTGATGTTCATCATGTGTCAAAGTTAGTGAAACGCTATACTGCTTCTGCACTGCTCAAGATAAAATGCAATGTTTTGGTGTGTAAATCATCGCAACAACTTCAGGCATTGATGAGCTAGCACTTCTGACGCCAGAATCAGAGTAATAAGCAGAACATTTGGCTGTCACGCTACTCACTGTTTCTCTATTTTAGCGATTTTTTTGCTAAACTGAAGGTCATAATAGCTTTTGAAAGCCTAACTAGGTGTTTATAAAAGTCTTACATTATTATAAGAGAGTTTTGAGACTATGATAAGTAATATACAATATGCGACGGCCATTGTTTTCCTGCCCCTTCCCTACATACTAAGCACTACTGTGCTTAGTAATAAGGTTTAGGCTGATGTTTAAAAATTAAATGTGCCCCCTGAATATTCTCAGATTTTGGATTAAAATCATCTAAGGACAAACTGCTATACCTTTGAATAATAAGTGTTGTTTTATTTATTACCTATCATAAGCTGAATCTTAAAGTTACATTTTATCACAAAAAGACAGGAAAGCTAGTTTATGGAAACTGGAGGCATAAGCATTGTTGACTTTTTTTTTTTATCAAGAACTTCAAAGTATCTGATAAAATTTTATATATTTGTAATATATGGTTTCTATAGCTGTGATGTATTTCTTTGAGTCTTCCAGTTATTCAAGAAGCAAAATTATTTTATTATGAAGATTTTTTTGATAAATTTAATTATTATTGAGGCAAAAATATGGTATAATTCGTTACTGTTGTGTTGAAAAGTGAAGCTGAGATAGATGTGTTATAACTACTGTTTCAATGTGCATCGTATTTAAAGCTTGAATAATATTGCATTAATGATAAAAATTGACATAACTACTTAGTGCTTACGCATATGTTTTACATGTTGATTACTACAATTTTTTTTTACTTTTTATAATGCCAGAAAAAATGCTCGTATAGGTATAAATTTGAAATACAGTTTAGCCTTTTTTAATTTATACAAGTACGAAATCATGGATTAGTTTTAAAAAATAACACCAGTTGATTTACTTCTACTCTCTCCTTCAACCCTTTAAACACCATGCAAGTTTGATTTTTAGTGGGTATTTATAAAGTAATACTACATGATCCTGTAACCTCTTCGCTTGCTATTATGCTTCGAAACTGACTTTACAGGTTTTAAGCTCTTCTATATACACAAGTACTTATAAAGCTGATTCTAAAAATACGGATTAAAGATAGCATAAATGTATGTATATATGTTTTTCTTATAACAAAGCCACATCGGGCTATCTGCTTGTCCACCGAGGGGAATCAAACCCCTGATTTTAGCGTTGTAAATCCGTAGACTTACCGCTATCCCAGCGGAGGACAAATGGCATAAAGAGAAAACAAACTATCATAAAAAATTATATTACAAAGCATCGAACTTTGTTCATATTATACTATATTCATATGAAGTTCAGTGTTAGCAACAAAGCACTTCCAAATACTTCTAATTTAAATCTTACTAACAAATTTAGATCTCTAAGTAACTTAATAACTACTAGTTAAACACAACAGAATCATTTCTACTGGTTCTTGCAAGATTAATGACATCTTAACCATTACTGTAGCTCCACCGTCCATCACGTACAAATATAAGTTAGTAATAACATCCAGTTGTGTTTGGTGAAATACGTTATTTGGCTTTATGAAATCTTACTTGCTTCTAAAGAAGTTAAAGTAATGTAATCTTCAATGTGTTTCTTACTTCACCAATAATAATTAGCTTCATTTTTACGCACAACCCTTCCCATCCAACTATTCTGAATTTGCGCCTTGCACATCAGGTCTAGTTTTGTGAAATTGATTACTAAATTCAGTTTTCTTGTATTTCTCTTAGTATTTAGGATGATGTGGAATATATTGATTAATAATTCTACGTTCAAAAACCAACTTACATCACCATACACTGAGTCCTAAAAGGTTACGTGGCTTGTGAGGTCAGTCAGGTTCTATGAGTCATACTTCCTGTCAGCATGTTAAACTAGAAGGGCGACTTTTGTAACCTTTTAGTCGTGAGGAAATAGAAATAAAACAGCTACCTCATCTAAAAAAGTAAAAAAAACAACTGATAATGGCATTATTACGAAAAGCGGTTTTTCCGTCGCTGATAGTAACAAAAGCAGTTAATGAAAATTTTGCTCTCTTGCTTGTGTGTGTACACTTTTTACTATGGTAGCTAAATATAACTGTGTCCTTTCATATGCTTTTATCAAATATAAATTTAGAGTTGTGTATACGGTAATTCAAGTGGGCTATGTATGATTGTTTTGTGTTTCACCAATTTAACCAAAGTAGAGAATGAATCTCGCATGTATAATACACCAATGTAATCCATAGAGAGTTTATATTCTCTGGTGTATTTTACCAAAGTAACTTTAAAATTGCATGTTCTCACGTATATATATATCTTTTACTAAGATAAGTCAAGAAGAGATTATACTTTAGCAATCAAGTTTCGGCTAGGTTACTCGAGTAAGAACTGCATTTGTTCATGTGTATATTTTATTAAGATTACTCCAGAATTCTATGAACTCTCGTATATATATTTTACCAAGGTAACTCAAGAAGTTGTTGTACTCGTGTGTGCATATTTTGCCAAGTTAATTTGGGAAGGTTATGTATTCCTGTGTGTATATTTTACCAAGATAACTCAGGAAGGTTGTTTACTCCTGTGTATGTATTTTTTCAAGGTAACTCAGGAAGTTTATGTACTCCTGTGTATATATTTTGTCAATGTAACTCAGGAAAATTGTGTACTACTGTGTTTATATTTTACTAAAATAACTCAGGAAGGTTGTGTACTCCTGTGTATATATTTTGCCAAATAAACTTACGTAATCCTAAATGTTTGTCTTACCAAGGTAACTGAAGAAGATTATGTAATTCCGAATGTATAATTTTACCAAAGTAATTCAGATAGAGTATATATTCCCTTGTGTATTTGTTCTAAGGTAATTCAAATGGAGTATATATTTCCTTTTGTATTTGTTCTAAGGTAATTCAGATAGAGTATATATTCCCTTGTGTATTTGTTCTAAGGTAATTCAGATGGAGTATATATTCCCTTGTGTGATTCAAGTTGAGCAACACATCTCAATACGCACACATAAATAATACTGTTTAAAGAAGTCATTGAAATTTCAACTATCTGATGAGTATTAGCTTTTTACCCTGGTGAACTTTCAGTATTAAAATATAAATAGACAGTCCGAACACCAAAGTTGTTTGCTCAACTTGAAGGTAAGAAAGTGAGGAAACTTGAGAAGAATGTTAGATAAGCATAATGTCCAACCAACACATTCTGACAAGTTGTTTCTTACTAATCTAAATAATTAGTAACGGTTTTTTTCGTTTATTCATCTGTCGGAAATTTATTATTCTGGGTTTTCTGTAGTACTGATAATCGTCAAAGCTTTTCTCGAGCTATAAATAACCTTCACAGTTAACTTTATGCGTGTATATGGTATTTTTAAGGAGGTATGATAATGAAAATAAGTTAAAAACTGGCATGAGATCGGTTAAAAGCGTGAGTTTTCACTCCTTTGAACTCACGCGCTGACCATCGCATGTGAACAGCGTAAAACGAGGGTGGTGTGGGAGGCAGTGTGATCGGGTTAAAGTCGACGAACTTTCTGGTTTAAATGGCTCTGTAAGTACGTATTACCGACACTGACAGCGCAACTTCATATCCATAATGCAATGAACATCATGCTATATATAAAGTTTATATATTCACGATTTTAACCTTTGACTTCAAGAGGTTATATGAAAAGTTTATTAGTTTTGCTTAGCGGGACTAATATTCCATTAGAAGTTGTTCATCAGCCGAAAACTATACAGCAGGTTAGGTCAAATATTTTACCTGTTGTTATGTGAACACCAGAACCACTTTGTCAAGAAAAGACTAAACAAAAAACATTGGATTGTGCTTGAAATGTCACCGTATAGATCAGTTTAATCTTAGCAAGGGTGAATAGAATTTAAACGTAATCATGCTAGTAAGGTTGGGTTGTATTTTAAAAGTTATTATACCATTACATAAAATAAAGGCAACTTAAACTTAACGATAAGCTTTATTTTTAGTACGTAAAGCTTCCGAAAATTTAATTACAGGAGAGGAATTAGTGAATTACATGCACAATACTGCATTAGCTTGTAAAATGACTGTTTACATAATAGTGGCCAATCAGAACACACTCAAAAGCACTAAGCTTCTCACGAACTTTTAGTATTACTTCATATTGCTCACGGTTGTTTCTGAGTTTTTTATTCGATGATCAACAATATCCAAACAGATAAAAAGTTGAATATTACTTGAAAATTTAATTAATAAGTACTCTTATTATTATCATTTATGTTAGCCAACATACGCCCTCCTGTGGCTTAGCTGTAAGCTTGAGGGCTTATAGCTAAAAATGTGGGTTCGATAACCATGGTGACCAGAGTACAGATAGCACATGTGTAGCTTTGCTCTTAACACAAATAAACCAAACATACTGCTCATTGAACTGGATGAAAGACTTGTAACTTTCTAAGACAAATCTTGTTGAGTCGCGTTAACTAATAGCTATAATTCCTACATTTAGTGCAGTGTTTCGTAACCGTTTCTGACTCAGTAATCATTTATAAGCATTGATGGCCGGTCATGACCCAGTAAAGAGCTTTAGTATATAAAGCATCTAGCTTAATAAATAACTAAACGACATTCGTACAACCCAAGCCTTGATTTAGTGAACTAATACCGTGATATTTTTGTTAACTTGTCATATGATTTTTATAATAGAAAAACACTCTAACTCTTAGATATTATCCACCTGGTGTCATCTACCGCAGGACTGAAGTGTGCTTTCTATAGTATTTTGTTGTTGTTTATATTGTTAATTTAAATCTTATGTCAATTTATTTATTTTGTACGTTTTAAGTGCCTAAACGGTGAATCTTATGTGAACGAAAACAACTTCATCATGAATTTTTTTTAACAAGATCGTCTGTACTAATGTTTCAGGCTTTATCTTTCTTCTGCTCAACCTTACTGCTAGTTTTGTGTTGGTCAACAAGATGGTGTTCTAGTTTTATTCAAGCTCATACTAATGCTAAATGGTTCGTGCTTATTTCTTAGCACTACAGGGTTGTTTTTAATAAATACATAAAACAATGTAAATATGGCTTGATCTGGATAATTTATTCTTATATGTATTCATTTTTATAAGCATAGAGGACGTTAGCGAGCCCACATGTTCTTTTCTATTAATAATTCTTCATGTCATTAACGTAATTTGAGGAACACGTATAATTTTGCGTTATTCACCTGTTACAATGTTTAAAATGTACCTGATAGATTGCATAATGACTCTCTCTTTACTATACTAGCAGAGTGCGCGAAAAAGACCTACATTGAACAGCTGATCTCTGCTTTTGACGCTGCATACAGAGCATGTTACTTGTACATGTGTTGTTCCTGCAAATATTTTCCCACTATTTTCTAAACAGCTAGTAACCACATACATGCTCAGAAGTGAAAAATGGACAAATTTCAAACTAGCTTGTTTTCAGCACAAGTGCAAGCTTTAT
>NW_013667109.1:0-7411 GCF_000517525.1 Limulus polyphemus
GATAGATATGCAGATAGATTGAAAATAGAGATAATTGAGTCAAGAGAACAGTAGGCACCGTAAGTAAAGTGTGTGAATCTTTGTGATTTATAGCGTGTGTTATAAAGGTTGTAAAGTTTAAAGTGACAGTGGAAATTCTGTGTATTACAAAGTTGTATCGAGAAAGAATAAACTAGTTTTAATTAAGAAAGGACTTGTATCGCTGAAGTTCCTCTGAAAGAATTTATACCGGAAATTAACAAACAATCAGACACGCAACATTAGTATTTTCAAAGTTTCAATTTCTATGAAAAATTAAACACGTTATAATTTCTACTTCCTCGTGTAGTGTAAGACATGCCACAGAACTTAATTATCAGAAATAATTTCTGAATTTTCAACGTTTCAAATCACTTCCATTCACCAACGCCTCATTTTTAGCTGCGGCATATCGGCTCAAAGAATTGCTCTGAAGTACAAACGTTTAGCTCATAGCTCCGTCATCTCTTGACCGATTTGAGATGTAATTACAGTTTTGTACACAGGGGGTCAAACCCTTTCGATTTATATATTTGACCACGCCCAAGGTCTCATAGATTAGTTTACTGTAATCCTGCATAAAAGAATGTATAGTGCCGCGGCTATTGAGGATTCTCTCTTGTTTATACACATAATATACATTCCTCCCCTTTTTTTTTCTCGTTCTTTGCAGCTATGTAGTGTTTAGTGTTGGAATGAAGCACAGAAACCTATAAAAAGATACTTCCCACGTATGTAAAAGTATACTTGACAAAACAAATTTTGAGTGAAGGACAGATGCCAAAGAATTTCATTACGCAACTAAGAGATACCTGCATGACATATATATATATATACTTTCGACATATTCACACGATACATAGGTTCAACAGCAAAGTAATACCTTAATCTAATCAAACCAGCTTATGCCTCAAGTTATAATATCAATGTGACCAATTACGGGGTTAAAATTGCGTATTCACAACAATGAAAATCACTGTGCGTACTCATGCGTGAACAAGGCGTATTAGTTTATGTACGGAATAACTTGGTAAGTAATTAATCAGTTCTAATTTCTTTTTTTTTCCACTGATAAAGGACCCCCAAGTGGCACAGCTAAAAAAAAAACCAGGTTTCGATACCCGTGGTGGGCAGAGCACAGATAGCCCATTGTGTAGCTTTGTGCTTAATTACAAACAAACAAACAAGTTAAGTACAAAGCTACACAATGGGCTATCTGTGCTCTGCCCACCACGGGTATCGAAACCCGGATTTTAACGTTGTAAGTCCGCAGACATACCGCTGTGCCACTGGGAGGCTTGTGCTTAACTTCAAACACACACAAACAAACCAGTGATAAAGGCAAAACATTGATTAGACGCGGATGTAAAACTTTATTGTACTATTTTCCATCTGTCGACTCTTTAAGTTTTCTCTGTTTCAAAATAACTAAATATTGTTTGTTTGTTTGTTTTGAATTTCGCGCAAAACTACACGAGGGCTATCTGCGCTAGCCGTCCCTAATTTAGCAGTGTAAGACTAGAGGGAAGGCAGCTAGTCATCACCACCCACCGCCAACTCTTGGGCTACTCATTTACCAACGAATAGTGGGATTGACCGTCACATTATAACGCCCCCAAGGCTGAAAGGGCGAGCATCTAAAGAAAGAGAAAGAAGTTGATAACTTCATTAAAACAAAAAACATTACTTTTTTCTTCTTCTAAACCCCACTTCAAACTTACATTAAACAAATTAAAAACAATACCCACTTACTAAACAGACACTCAATAAAAAATATAAAAACCTCTCCATCTTCGACCAAAGATAAAGACAGGTTGTTTTTTTTTTTTTTTGGTATTCTGTTTGCTCACTTTAAGTTTCACCTTTTCTCAGCTTGAACAGACAACGCCCTGATTAATCCAAAGAGCTACCTGTTAGATTTTAGAATGGATCAATCGCCATCTACAGGACTTCCATTTCGCGTGTGTGTGTGTGTGTGTGTCGGTGTTTCTCTTATCAAACAGTCGGGCGTTTAGCTTTTCTGTTAATACTAAGGGCGTACCTATGTTCCCGAAAATAAACGCATTTAAACCACTGCATACGAGTACAGGTGTTGAGGTGTTTCTGCCACGCCCAATCAGATACATTCTCACCCTCTTTTTGTTAATGCGTAAATAAACGTTAGAAGAAGAAGGGGGGAAAAAAGCGCCGAAAAGATACTAAAAGAAAATTTTTATAAACTATAAATCAATACGGGATATCAAGATTGCTGTTAAGTGTATTTTAACGAACTTGTCTTCGGAATGTAACTTCTGTTAGTGTTTTTAAATGTTTTCTACGATCACATAAGGCAGCCACGCCCCCTTTAATAAGTATGGTTTATTGACTCCCCTCGTTGAAAGAATGAGTTAAGTGACGAATACGCATTTAAATGCTATATGTGTTGTAGTAATTAATTATTATTTTTATTAATAACAAATATATTAAAACGCTTAATTCTGCATAACTACACTATTGACTCTACCCTAATCGCTCGTGTCATTTGCGCCCCCCATTAATGGGCGCGCCCCACATTTTGAGAAGCGCTGACATCAGAGGCGTTTCTAACACTTCAAACTACTCAGTGCGATTTTCTTAGGGGGCTCGTCCATACTGATCAGCTACAGGTATAGAAATTTATAATTTCTTTGCATTATTTTAGGGGCCCGCAACATGAGGGGCTCATCGGTGCGTTGCCTCGACGTTAAGTATGCCACTGGCTAACATAAAGTCAAACAATAATGTGCTGTTATAAGTGACCAAGTAAAAAATATTTCAGTTAGTGGTGTTAATAACTATGCTGGGTAACTTGATAGCAGTTGACCATATATATATAATTAAAAACACTCTACGTATGAAAAATAGTTGAGGTCGAAAAAGGATTGAGTGCGCGACTTAAAAGAATGAAATCAGGATTGGCGGCCAAACTGGTAGCTACACTTATAGCACTGATTAGAAATTTTCAGCAAACATTTATTCATTTGTTAGCTAGGCCGCGTATTTTTGTTCAACTTGGGGCATGGTGGTGGGTAAAACAAATGCTACAAGTGTAACTACCAGTTTGGCTAAATCCTTTTTTTGGTCGCACCTTTTTTTTTTCACAACTAAGGTATTTTTGATTAGATAATATGACTTTTTGTCAATACACACCAACAAACCACAGCAAGTAAGAAAGTGATACTCGATAGTAACCAACATTAGCTTCAGGACTACAACCCAATTATTCGGAACAGATCTATACTTTATAGAACCAATCAGATTTAATAACTTCATTTATAGTAACGCCATGGAAACCAGATTAACAGTTTCTTGTCATCACCCGCATGCACTCGGTACAGCCATATCAAGCATCATTACTTATGCTAATTGCTTAAGCTAATATCACGTGACGCTAAACGCTTTCTGATTAGGAGAAATTTTATAAAATTTAGCAAATTTGTGCTTAAAAGTTGGCAATGAATAATCAATAATAACCGCCCACTCATATGGTTCTTTTGAAAACTTGAAGTAGAAACTGCTGATCTAGTTTGCTTGGCCTAACCAATACTTATGTATCTGCACATTCTTTCACCCTATAGTTTTGCTGCTCTAAATCAACCGTCTTTAATCCGAATGACAAAAAAACTAAAAACGGTCCACTTTTACTCTTAGATGAAGCTGTAGTAAAAATTTTAGATCGATAGCTTACGTGACTTTTTGGGTAAGCATGCACAAAAATGTTCGTTAAATCTGAGCGGTTTTTGTTGAATAACTTTGCACATGTGGCTCATATTTACACTAAATGGGACTCCTAATTGTAGGTTGAAAAGATATATCAATGTATGAAATTTGAAAAAAAAATCTCTAAAAACTAAATAGGTTTTTCTACCAACTAAAGTTTTCGTCCTTTTGGTGAGAAGAAAAAAATAAGAAGAAATTCAATCAAAATTTGAGATTTTATATCTCGTGTATTTCTTAATGGATTGCCTTGAAATTCGGTATGTGAAGTAAGAGTCCAGAAGAGAACATCCACTGAAAATATGTGATAGATTGGATGAACACAGTCCTAACTACAGGAGGTGGAAAATCGATAATCTATCACTCCTGTTAATAAAACACAGTGTGTCCTGCAGGTTGTTTTTTTGGTCGCAAGTCACTCTACCGTGTGTCTTGATGTGTGCGTTGTTAATGTGGCATAACTGTGACGTTGTCATGGAGATAATAAGTTATCTGTGACCTAGGTAGCGAAATATTGTTTGTGTACGGGCTTCAAGTTTTACAACTGTGAAGGTGTATGTTTGTTTGTTTTGAGATGTAAACGTAAAGCTACTCAAAGGCTATCAGCTCTAGCTGTCCCATATTTTGAAATGACAGATTAAAGGAAGGCACTCGACTCGCAATCTGAGGGTCACGGGTTCGAATCCCCGTCCCACCAAACATGCTCGCCCTTTCAGCCGTGGGGACGTTATAATGTAACGGTCAATCCCACTATTCGTTGGTAAAAGAGAAGCCCAAGAGTTGGCGGTGGGTGGTGATGACTAGCTGCCTTCCTTCTAGTCTTACACTGCTAAATTAGGAACGGCTAGCGCAGATAGCCCTCGTGTAGCTTTGCGCGAAATTCAAAACAAACAAACAAACAATTCAACACCATCCAACGTCAACACTTGGGCTAATCTTTATCAACGAATAATAATCATAACGCCTTCACGGTGAAAAGCCGAGAACGAGTGTTGGAACTTACCAGAATGTTCGATTCCTCTTTCGAGATGCTTACATTTCTTATCTTTTTGTTTTCTTTCTTTCTTTTCTGGAGACGAAGTATGAACTTTATTTCATTAGAGTTGTGTGGTGTGTAGCTGTGGGCGTGTCCTGTTTTCAGCCATTTCAAACACTTCATGAGTACCCGCTCATAGTCATCTATAGTGTAAAACAGTCAGTTTATTTACTTCTTTGTTCTCATAGTTTGGATGCATATTTAATTTGTCTATGATTAAAAGTTACCTCTTTCAATTGTTAACTTGAAGATTTCTTACCGTTGACCAAGGTTTACACCTTTGTCGATATGTGTTTTTATTGAACTGCACCCAAAGCTACAGGACGGCTCTAGCCGTGCAGTTTACTTCGAAACGATAAGGGAAGGCAGCTAGTCAATGCCACCTACCGACAACCCATGGGCGACTCCTATCAAACCGGAATATTGATCATCCTTCTTATAATGATGCACTCACAACTCACAAAGTGCGGAGTGCAAATTTTCTTTACTGCGGGACAAGAACCATGGACCCTCAGTTCCACAGTCCGTATTTGAGCAGATACGGCATACTTTTGTCTTGAATGACATCCATAAATAGTTTTTATTCCCTACCCTACACTTGAATGGTATCCCTCGATGAGTCAGTGGTAAGTTTACGAACTTGCAACGCTAAAATCTGCGGTTCGATTCTCCATTGTACAGCTTTGCACTAAGAAGACAACAACAACAACAAGATACTTCAATGTCTGTTCTATTTTACTTGATGCTAACCAACTTGCTTCTCTTTAACTACTCACATGTCAATGTTTCGTCATGAGCTCAAATTAAAAACTAAAATATGCTTTCTTTGTTTGTCGTTAACCACAAAACTACACAGTGGACCATCTATTCTGTGCCCACCACGGATATCGAACCCCAATTTTTAGCGCTATAAGTCTTCAGAATTCCCGTAGAGCCAATGAGAGGCTGGTATCTGCACAGGAAAAAAAAACAAAAAAACAAGAGGGAATCCTCAATAGCCGAGGCACTTGAGATTATTTTAGGCAGGATTAGAATAAATTAATCTATGAGAGCTTGATCGTGGTAAAATACACCAATCGAAATGGTTTGATCTCCTGAGTCCAAAATTGTAATCAGATCTCAAATCGATCAAGGGATGACGGTGCTATGAGCTTAAAGTTGGTACTTGAAAAAAAAAACAAAAAACAACAACTCAGAGTCGTTCTATGAGCCGATATGCCGCAGCTAAAAACTAAAGTACCATTATACGAATATCAACAAGAGAAACCGGAATGACAGATTACAACACATCTATCTTAAAAAACAATAATTCGGAACCGTATTCGAGTTGAGAGTAGGTTTCTAGAGTAATAACTAATACGCCGATATTAGAGGAAAATTGTCAATATCAATCTTAAGGTAAGCCTAATAGTTTAATTATTTGTGAAATCATACGGTAAAGGTGACGACAACACGGAAGTGGCAAGACTCTAAATAGCCGCGATTTATTCGTCCGTGAAGTTATTTGAATAAATAAAATAAATAAATAAAATACTATCATTATCTAATTATCGTGTTCTTCAAAACATACATAAAGACACTTGATTTCAGTCACGTGCACACTATAAAAAAAATAACCTTAACCATGAAAAATATATCTGTAAATTTTATTTTTCCTTTAAAGTTAAGCATAAAGCTACAGAATGGGTTATCTCTGCTCTGCCCACCTTGGGTATCGAAACCCGGTTTCTCGCGTTGTAAGTCCGCGGACTTACCGCTGTCCCAGTAGGAGCTTTTGTTTCTCAAACTACATGTATTGTAAAAACCTCGTTTCCACAATAAAAGTTGTCAACGAATAGTAATGTGTATGTTGTTTTAAACAGCCTTGTGACTAATAAGGTTCTACCTGAGTGTGTATTGTTTTAAAAAGCCTTGTGACTAATAAAGTTCTACCTGAGTGTGTATGTTGTTTTAAACAGCCTTGTGACTAATAAGGTTTTACCTGAGTGTGTATGTTGTTTTAAACAGCCTTGTGACTAATAAAGTTCTACCTGAGTGTGTATTGTTTTAAAAAACCTTGTGACTAATAAGGTTCTACCAGAGTGTGTATTGTTTTAAACAGCCTTGTGACTAATAAGGTTCTACCTGAGTGTGTATTGTTTTAAACAGCTCTGTAACTAATAAGGTTCTACCTGAGTGTGTATTGTTTTAAACAGCCTTGTGACTAATAAGGTTCTACCTGAGTGTGTATTGTTTTAAACAGCTCTGTAACTAATAAGGTTCTACCTGAATGTGTACTGTTTTAAAAAGCCTTGTGACTAATAAGGTTCTTCCTGAATGTGTATGTTGTTTTAAACAGCCTTGTGACTAATAAGGTTCTACCTGAGTGTGTATCGTTTTAAAAAGCCTTGTGACTAATAAGGTTCTTCCTGAATGTGTATGTTGTTTTAAACAGCCTTGTGACTAATAAGGTTCTACCTGAATGTGTACTGTTTTAAAAAGCCTTGTGACTAATAAGGTTCTTCCTGAATGTGTATGTTGTTTTAAACAGCCTTGTGACTAATAAGGTTCTACCTGAATGTGTACTGTTTTAAAAAGCCTTGTGACTAATAAGGTTCTTCCTGAATGTGTATGTTGTTTTAA
>NW_013667109.1:7975-9712 GCF_000517525.1 Limulus polyphemus
TACACCTAAAGATATTTAGAGTTTGGTTTTGATCTTTGGTCATGCACTGACTACATTGTCATATAACTATCCACTACCGTCAATCAGTTACACGTAAAGATATATAAAGTTTGGTTTTGATCTTTGGTCATGCACTGACTACATTGTCATATAACTATCCTCTACCGTCAACCAGTTACACGTAGAGATATATAGAGTTTGGTTTTGATCTTTGGTCATGCACTGACTACATTGTCATATAACTATCCTCTACCGTCAACCAGTTACACGTAGAGATATATAGAGTTTGGTTTTGATCTTTGGTCATGCACTGACTACATTGTCATATAACAGTCCTCTACCGTCAATCAGTTACACGTAAAGATATATAGAGTTTGGTTTTGATCTTTGGTCATGCACTGACTACATTGTCATATAACTATCCTCTACCGTCAATCAGTTACACGTAGAGATATATAGAGTTTGGTTTTGATCTTTGGTCATGCACTGACTACATTGTCATACGTATGAATTCAGTCTTTTCTCGAATGATCATAGCTTTCAAGGAATGAGAAGCGAAACGTCTTTCAGGTTTTGCTTCTGAAATTTACAAACGATTCCAAGTACTATTTATTTATACCACGTTTATATTTCAAATTTCAACAAATACTTGCTTTCATAACAGCTGGAATTTTCTTTGACAAGAAAGTTTAGATTTTTTATACTGCTAAAGTTTCCAATCATCAACACTCTTGGCTTTCATGAAATTTCGTATCCTTTGATTGGCGACCCCCAGTGGCACAGCGGCATGTCTCCGGACTTACAACGCTAGAAATCGGGTTTCGATACCCGTGGTGGGCAGAGCACAAATAGCCCATTGTGTAGCTTTGTGCTGAATTACAAACAAACCCTTTGATTGGAGGTAAATATACCTTGGATAAAAAAAAAACAATATTAAGCGATCTAATTTAAGAGCAGGAAGAGAGAGAGAGAGGGGAAAATTAAATATGAAGCAATTTCCAATATCAATTAAGTATAGGAAAAGAAATGTCAAAGCGCAGAGAGGAAAACACTAACTTTATGTATGCAATGCTCATATTCACCTCAACTTTCATTTTCCAAGTTCATTAACGACTCCATGAATGACAAAGTACTGCTTGATTAGGAATGAGACTTGTTAGTGGGCGGTACTACCTTCACGTGACGTTAGCACGTGCAAAGACTCGTGGTGTTGCTTCCATATTGCGATATTTTCGTTTCCTCAATGAAAAAGGGTAAACAGAAGCTCGCCTGTTTTGTTAAGACAGTTCCAGAAATAGAATATTGGTCTCTCTACCTTAACAACACCCCACACACACACACATATTACTTTTCTGAGATAATGAATTCGTTGTTAACGAAAATAATTGATTGAGGGGGGGGGAAGCAATATTTTGTCATCACGCGCCCACGTTCGAGTAAGAAAAGCTTCCGGTATTCCATTCTGTCTAATATTACAAATGTTTTAATCGATCTGAAAGGATGTTGGGTACTAATGAACACGCGGAAGCATATTTCCAATGAAAATATCGTGGGTAGTAATAACCAATTATTAATGAATAACATTAATAGACATATGATGCAAGGTATGGCGATATTTATATTTCAACACTGTTTTAAATTTTAATATATTTTCTCATCATTTGCTATATATACACACACACGCATATATATATATATATATATATATATATATATTAGTTAGTAAGTAATTAATTT
>NW_013667109.1:10616-17769 GCF_000517525.1 Limulus polyphemus
AAAAACTAAGATGTTAAATCTAAGAATATCATAAACCTAACACAACTACTGCTAATAAAAGAACAAAGAATTGGCAAACTAAAAAAAAAAAAAAAATACTTATCAGAAAGATCAAAAAACGAATCTATATGTTTTCTACACAATTGAATACTTTTGTCTATTCGATATTTCTTATAACGGAAAAATAAGAGGATCCTTTCGAGAGAGACGAATTGTGGGAACACTTTGAATACGTGGAACAGTTCAACACCTTCATTTTCTTTCATTTATATTTTTTATCCTGTTTGCGTCATCCATTTATCAGAAAATTATTGTTATATTTACTTTTTCTGCGTACATCAGCGAATAAGCACGTGCTTTTTCCCGTTCAGATCTGGCACGTATTTACCATGAGAAAATTTGTTTGTCTGTTTGTTGAATTTCACACAAAGCTACTCGAGGGTTATCTGTGTTAGTTGCCTATAATTTGAAGTGATAGACTAGAGAAAAGGCGACTAGTCAATAACACCCACCGCCAACTCTTGGGCTACTCTTTTACCAACATAAAGTGAGATTGACCGTCAAATTATAACGCCTGATGGCTGAAAGGGCTAGCATGGGCGGTGACAGGTTTCGAACCCGCGACCCGTAGATTGTCAGTTGAGTGTCCTAATAACCAAGCTTCGTGAGATAAAAGAAATATATTCAAATATTCCATATTTTACTAAAGTAACGTTGTTAAACGTTTTAGCCAATATCTTTTAAAATTGGCGCTTAATGTGAAACAGATCATACGTATACAGTTAATGATATCCAAAAAGAAAAGCGTCAGTAACTACGTGTCTAGTACTACATACAATCTCATGGTGCAAGAACATTGATGTTTGATCTTTTCAGTATAGCTTTTGCCCCCCCCCCTCATTGGCTCAGGTGGGCTGAAGGTTTATACCGCTAAAAATCCCATCCGCAGTGGGCAGAGCACAGATAGCCCATTGTGTAGCTTTGCGCTTAACAACAAACAAACATAAATTAAATTTTAATGTACCCAAGATATACTGTTATGCAAATCAAGAAAACAGTTAAGAAAAAATTACAATATATATATAAAGATGAAAGTGTGTTTGTTTAGTCCCTAACTCCTCCGAGCATATTTGGGCCAATTTCAACCAAGATTTGGATGTAAACACTATGAACTATGGGGAATGTCCTAAGGGAGTCAGACTTTGAACTTAACCCCATTTCTATTTTGTAAAGCCTGTTGGTTAATTATTCTAAACCTATTGAGTCAATTTCAAACAATCTTGGCAGGTTGACGCTTAAGACAATGTTGAGTATTCTAAAGGGATTCGAGGTCAAAGTATGAAAGTTGCTTTTCTCATGGTCAATAAGATGTAGGGTGTTCAAGGGTGGGATCACCTCAACATTTGTATTTGTTGATAGATGTAAAGCAAAGTGTAAATGTTGTTTATGAATAAACTTTGTTATAATTTTAAACTTTTAAGAAAAGTTTATGTTCAAGTTATTACTTTGATGTATATATGACTGCTGTTAAACTTACATTGTTTTCTTTAAGTTTAAACATTCCCCGTCAGTTGACGGGTATTTCAACTTGTATAATATATTAGTATTTTCTAAACAAGGCCTTGATGGATTAATGTGACACCTAACACTTCCCGTCAAAATGCCCCCAGTGGCACAGCGGTATGTCTGAGGACTTACCACGCTAGAAACCGGGTTTCGATACCCGTGGTGAGCAGCACAGATAGCCCATTGTTTAGCTTTGTCCTTAATTACAAACAAATCCTGTCAGAACTGAGCAATGATTGCAAAAAAAAAACTAGACAGCCAAACCTACAAAACATCCATCGAAATCACCAAATATAATCTTACTTCATCCTACAGATGGATGCCTGAGAAACAGTTTCTTTCAAAAGACGAAATAAAATAAAAAGTAAATACTGTATTAAAATGAAAATAATATTTGGAAATTATAGTGCAAGACGGAATAACAAATTTTGAATTATAGTGAATATAGTCTATGAACTTACGAGCGAAAGCACAAAATATATAATATGACAACCACACTACACGTTCTATAAGCACAGACTTAGAAAAAAAAAACGGAAATCGGAATTCAATATACCAAGAACGGAATACAAATAGTCAAATAATGTGAAATAACAGTATATTAGACAGGCTTTATCTCCAAGTGAATTACCTTTAAAAGCGACCAAAAGCAAGTAACATCATTTAGTAGTCTCGCGATTGGCGTCTGTGGTTTGTCCGTGCCGCCCTTTTCCTTAAACACTTGAGGCTATTGAGCTTGGCCTAACTACCGTCCTACGCGGAACGCTACGAGAATGCTGGGTAAGGACAAACTGGTTTCTTATCTGGAAAATCATTAAACGGGGAATCTTAAGTTTGTGAAGCGTGGGAAAAATCGTCTGATAAACGCTATTTTACTGCACGCTGTCTATCGTAGGCTTCATCAGAAACCTTATTAACAAGATGACTTCACGGAGAGAGTGTAGAGGGGAAGTTTAGGGTTATGACGACTGGCCTTAGAGTTTGGGAAAGAAAAGGAGATGTGAGAAGGTCAAAGTATTTATGTACGGAACGTGACCCCCAGTTCTATTCGCCTTAACGTGCATATATCGAGCTGGTGTCGGAGGACCCTCAATCACAAAATTCTGAAAATTGTGATAGTTAAACTGAGAGAAACAGTTTTCACACTCCTCCCCACTAGAAAATAGTGCCACGACTTAACGCAAATTACTTACAGATTTCTCTCTCAGTTCTTTGTTACGAGATTCTTACCAAACCGTGGTATGTGCGAACGTACAGCACGAAACTAGTATCGGTTTGTCATTCATGAAAGGCCTAAGTGTCACCATTAATTCTTACACCCCGACGAGTAACTTAAAGAAAAAGAAATATCTACAGATGTGGTAAAAATGCTAAGAATTACTTAATTACAGTAATTAAAACAATTTCGTTTATGTATATATATATATATGTCGTAAAGCAAAATTTGCTATACGCTTATTATGGGCCTAATTTTAAATAAGGTCGTTCAGCCAGACAGAGCTTCCTACTGATGTCTAACGTTATCAGTAAATATGAAGCGCGTTAATAGAGAAGATATAGGTATATATTTTACTAATAAATTACATTAATCAGAATTTAATTGATATCCATTTACTTTGCTTTCTAAACTATTACTTTAACCAAAGTTATGAATTCTGTTAGCATATTGCAATAATATCACTCGCAACCAACAATTACTAAAGTTACTTCAACCAACTATTGTCGCTGATTTCACAAAATGTATTTTTGACATATTTTCATATTGCCTATTGTGAGGAATCGCTTGAGAATAATGAAAAATTATGATAAAACCGCTAAAAAATGAAAATTAGTAACTTGAACGTCCTCTAGTGTCAACAATGTATTAACCGTCATGAAAACTAACATCAGATTACGTTTTTAATCATAAAATTAAATGTTCAGTTTGGTTGTAATTACGAACAAAGCTGCTCAATAGGCTATCTGTGTTGCGCCTACCACGGGCATTGAAACCCAGTTTTTAGTGTTATAACCCTTCAGACTTACCGCTCTGTCACTGGGGGCTAAATTTACAGTGAAGTAAAAAAAAAATCTGCTTGGGACAGTTGAAAAATGTTATTTTGTGCGTAATCACATAAAAAATATTAAAATCCATTTATTAGTTCATTTATGCAATACAAGGTATTCTGTATATTATTAGAATAAGGGCGTAACTACAATTGATTTATGAAAAAGATATTCTGTGTTCTTAGACGAAAGATCTATGAAAGACATTCTGTGTGTTATTAGAATAAGGGCGTAACTACAATTGATTTATGAAAAAGATATTCTGTGTTCTTAGACGAAAGATCTATGAAAGACATTCTGTATGTTATTAGAATAAGGGCGTAACTACAATTGATTTATGAAAAAGATATTCTGTGTTCTTAGACGAAAGGCGTAGCTACAATTGATCTATGAAAAGACATTCTGTATGTTATTAGAATAAGGGCGTAACTACAATTGATTTATGAAAAAGATATTCTGTGTTCTTAGACGAAAGGCGTAGCTACAATTGATCTATGAAAAGACATTCTGTATATTATTAGAATAAGGCGTAACTAAAATTGATTTACGAAAAGATATTCCGTGTTCTTAGACGAAGGGCGTAGCTAAAGTTGATTATGAAAAGACATTCTGTATATTCTTAGAAGGGCGTAACTAAAATTGATCTATGAAAAGATATTCTGTGTTCTTAGACGAAGGGCGTAGCGAAAGTTAATCTATGAATTTGAGCTTCATTCACTTTTATTCAAACTCGTGAAGGTAAGCAGCCGAAGTGTGTTTTGTCTGTAGACCTAACGCATAAAAAAAAAGATAAAAATCTGATTAATACGAAAACAATAAACGTTAAGCCACTCCAATAAAGTGTATAACGTAAATAAATTCAAACAATACGTTCTCGTATGAATTCAGTTCTATTCAAAATGTCTTAACTACATAATATACTACTAGAAACAGATTTTTGTGTTTGTTTGTTGCTAAGCGCAAATTTACACAATGGACTATCTGTGCTATGCTTACAATGGGTATCGAAACTCAGTTTCAAGCTTTTAGCGTCATAAGCCCTCAGACATACCGTTGAACAACTCATAAACAGGTTTTGATTTTTTTTAGCCGGAAAACGTAATTACTAGAGGTCTTAAGGTTGCTAAGGAAAAGTTTGGAAGGCCTAGAAACGTCAATAAAAGATATGTTCTTCGGCTTTCTTACTACCCGTTGTTTAATTACGAACATTAATTTAAATATATTTGAGAATAATTTAAATAAATTATGCGAACACATTTTTAAAAACAAAACAAAAAAACATTTGAATCTAAACTGATCGTATTTCATAAACAGCCCAAATGTTTATGTAGACTACTCTCTACAAAAAAAAAAAAAAGTGGAGGAATTTATCTAAGTAAACGAAGTAATTGTGATTTATGTCGAAAAGGTTACAGTAACGAAGAAATATGTATTCGTGGTTCTTATGGTGACTTAATCTTTCATATTATGCCCCATATAACTACAATTCAAACAGTTTTATATGTACTTAAATGTGTAATAAGCGAAGAGATGTTTATTGGGGAAACCGAAAAGTTTAGAAAGTCTAACAGTTAGGAAATAAAAAAAAAACATTTTCATGAGTGTATTAAATAAACAATTTTATAATTGAAGAGAGCTTTTTTTATGTTTCCCTTTTAAGGACCAGTAAGGGAAAATATAAACATTTTTATGATTAATTTTTGATTCAATATTTTTTGCCCCCCCCCCCGTGGCACAGCGGCATGTCTGCGGACTTACAACGCTAGAAACCGGGTTTCGATACCCGTGGTGGGCAGACCACAGATAGCCCTTTGTGTAGTTTTGCGCTTAATTTCAAACTAAAAACAAACCAATGTTCTTTAAATCCTCTAAGCACTTGTTTGTTTTGTTGTTAAGCACAAAGCTACGCAATGGGCTATCTGTTCTGTGCCCATCATGGGTATCGCAACCCGGATTTTAGCATTATAAGCCTCTAAGCAATAAACTGTTTATTAACTTTTATAGAGGGCGTGATTTCAATGAGTTCTGAAAGTTGTTAGTTAACTGCTTTTACTGCTACCTACAACTTTGATTTTATAAATAAATCATTTATTATTATATTTCAATAGTTTGTTTGTTTCTAATTAAGCACAAAGCTACACACTGTATCTGTGCTCTGCCCACCACGGGTATCGAAACCCGGTTTCTAGGGCTGTAAGTCCGCAGACATACCACTGTACCACTGAGGGGGGGGGCAATATTTCAATAGTTTCACATTTTTATTCTTCCCCAGGTATACCTAAAGAGTGAAAATTACACCATGAAACCGGTTACTAATAGTTATGTCTGATGAGTGACGAATGAGTCACGAAACTGGTTTTTAATAGTGTGATATTTCATTGAGACACTTCGAATAAAGTCGAATTCATATGAAAATATTTTGGTTTTATTCTACATATACACCTACATAATATATACGTATACATACATAAATCGCCTACACCAATATATGTGATATTATTTTGGACTGGTCAGTCTCCAACTAAAAACAATACACTATACTTCCACTAATTATGGATATTTTCTCTATTGATATCACGCTCTATTCCACATTTTTCGTAAGCCAATACTCATTCATTTGTAGAGCATACGACGCTAAGTTTCTATAGTAAACATATTTCACGTTTCCTTACTAATCAAAGAGGAATTTATTACTTGACACATTAGAAAACACTACCCTGTATTTTCTAAAAAAATTAACAGAATACAACGTTTCAAACTGGAACCCTTGAAAATATATGCACAAAATCTCATCAAAATATGTTTTAACGGTTTGGAGAAAACACGAATGTACATATGTGGACAGATTTACTCACGAGCGACTCCAAGGATATTATCATCCTCGATACCATTAATACAAGATGTAAATCTAAGGAAGTACAAAATGTTTAGAAAGTTTCTAAAGTACTTAAAGTTGTTAAATTAGAGCAAATTACTATTTTATTTAGAATAGGTATTTCGTAAGTTTTTTTCAGGATACTTTATTATATACTGAGCGACGCTTTCAAAAAAATATACAACATTTTAACGCTTTAATCCTGGAACATTTGTTAAATGAATTGATATCTTCCTATCATAATTGTGCATTTCTGCACTTTCAATCCTAGCTACACGAGGTCACTTCTTGTTCTGTTACTGTGGCAACCAAATGACGCATGGTTGCTAATGGCAACCACCAGACAACCGGCGGTGAATAGACACATGATTCAATGTCAAGGTTTCGATGCCCATAGCAAGTCTAAATCCAAGCAATTCGAACGGCGATAACACGTGTTGCTTTCTCAAAATGGTCTAAATTATTACAAAACTCAGATAATTTTCTGTGTATGTCAGCCAACTGTCAAAGTAGTACTAATAGTTTAATTCTCATGCATATATATCAATTGTATTTAAACTATTCTCTTTGGATGTAATATCCCACGTTCATTTTTCACCCTAATCAAGATACGATAAGGAATGGTATCGAAACAGATTAAATTATATGTGTGTACGTATATGTTTG
>NW_013667109.1:17978-19715 GCF_000517525.1 Limulus polyphemus
CATATATATATATATATGTATATTGCAACAGTGTGTATACCATAAACGTTCAGATTATAATAACGTTTTTTTCTAAAGAAGATGGCGATTAAAAACTCATTAAAATGCTCCACGTTGTCAGCCGCACTAATAAATAGACATTAACACACATTAATAATGTTCATAAATCGCAGAAAAGCGCTAAATAATTGCAAGTTTCACAAAAAATCAAACCTACTTATTTTTATTCGTTAATTCTAACGTACAATCACACGTGGAAGAACGATGACTCACTTGATAAACCCGTTTAACGTTCTATAATAATTCTTCATTTGAGTGTCATTTATACTAAAGCAAATTTCTAATTTTGAAAAGTTAACATTTATCAGGCCGAAACAGAAATTATTCAACTACAATCAAACAACCTTTGATACCTTAGATCTAATATAGAATAATTTAAATATTTATGAAGAAACACATAAATTATGAATTGAAACTTTATGCAATTCCCTAAAATGTTTTAATCGAACGATATGTGATATTTTAGATAATTAAGAAAAGTGTTATAATTATTGGTATCTTTGTTGTAATAAATTAACACATATCTCGCTCTCTTCATTCCCACAGTGTCACCCGGTGGGATAGCGGTAAGTTTACGGACTTACAACGCCAAAATCCGAGGTTCGATTTCCCGCAATGGACGCATCAGATAGCCCACTGTGGCTTTGCTTCCCACGAGATTAAAGTTTATACAGGAGTCTATTTAAACTTTTAATTTTCACAAAACTACGCTATATAACAATGAAGCTTTGATGAACTACTTGCAACAAACTTTCTATATCACTGTACTGGACAATCATATGTAAATAACAAAACAAAGAATTCTTGTCCGTTTTTGAATCAGTTATTCATTCCGCAACGTTGACAGGACAGGTAGACAACAACACAGTCCTTCAGTGGTTCGGGCACCATTGTCAACTAATAAAATTGAATAGTAGACTGTATCCATCAAGAAATCATAACGTGATTTAATACATCAAAGTTTAATAGTAGACTGTATCCATCAAGAAATCATAACGTGATTTGATACATCAAAGTTGAATAGCAGAATGTGACCATCAACAAATCATAACGTGATTTAATACATCAAAGTTGAATAGTAGAATATGTCCATCAACAAATCATAACGTGATTTAATACATCAAAGTTGAATAGTAGACTGTATCCAGCAACAAATCATAAGTGATTTAATACAACATATTCTACTATTCAACTTTGATGTATTAAATCACGTTATGTCTTGTTGATGGTCACATTCTACTATTAAACTTTGATGTATTAAATCACGTTATGATTTGTTGATGGACACATTCTACTATTCAACTTTGATGTATTAAATCACGTTATGACTTGTTGATGGACACATTCTACTATTCAACTTTGTTGTATTAGATCACGTTATGATTTGTTGCTGGATACAGTCTACTATTCAACTTTGATGTATTAAATCACGTTATGATTTGTTGATGGACACATTCTACTATTCAACTTTGATCCATCAACAAATCATTATTAAATCACGTTATGATTTGTTGATGGATACAGTCTACTATTCAACTTTGATGTATTAAATCACGTTATGATTTGTTGATGGTCACATTCTACTATTCAACTTTGATGTATTAAATCACGTTATGACTTGTTGATGGTCACATTCTACTATTAAACTTTGGTGTATTAAATCACGCTTTATCAAAG
>NW_013667109.1:20588-27613 GCF_000517525.1 Limulus polyphemus
AATACATCAAAGTTTAATAGTAGAATGTGACCATCAACAAATCATAACGTGATTTAATACATCAAAGTTTAATAGTAGAATGTGACCATCAACAAATCATAACGTGATTTAATACATCAAAGTTTAATAGTAGAATGTGACCATCAACAAATCATAACGTGATTTAATACATCAAAGTTGAATAGTAGACTGTATCCAGCAACAAATCATAACGTGATTTAATACATCAAAGTTGAATTACTGTGTCCGCCAACAAATCATAACGTGATATAATACATCAAAGTTGAATAGTAGACTGTATCAACTTACAAATCATAATGTGATTTTTTTTAATACCCAAAAAAGTGAATACAATGTAACTTAATTTTGGGCCAATTTAATATTTACATATAAATCGATGTAAACTATGTAATATAATGTTTCTGATATTTTATATTCTTGTATCGTCATGGCTCTTGCTTTTATTATTTACTATCTCATACACAAAACAGATAGTTTAATAAAGTTTCATTATACCAGTGTATATGAAAAGAATGTTAATATTTCAATGCTAAGTGGTTCTAATACCGCTTCTCATATTTCTAGTAGAGGTCGCCCACTATATCAATCCTTTGTAACTTCACCATGCTTTTATGTTATTTCCCATGTTAATTCATTTGAATGAGTTTTCCGACCAGCAGTGGTTCGTTATTCAGCACGAGAGGAAAGGTTAAATAGGCTTAAAAACAAAACAAAAAAACAAGGTCCAGCCAATTTACATTGCGATGCCTCCTTTTATGACAACTAGTCTATGCAGAGCAGAACAAGTTTCAGGTAGCCATGCGAGAAAGTCCGCTGTCACGACAGACAGATTGACTCGTTTATATAAACAATAGTTCGTTTTAATTATCGAGAAATGGCGTAGCCAAAAGTGGTGTAAGTACCACAAATGTCGCACCCACTTCTCGGGAAGGAGAAGAAGACCGATTCAAGTAGTCGCCAGTACTCGTCTTTAATCTTCTCGTCGGTATAAATATCTTCTTTATCTCTGTAACTCATTTTCTGTAGCTGTCTCACCCCAGCAACGTTCTCGTCATTAGAACACAACGCAAAATAACGAGGTGTGTGAGAAAACACTTTGTTAAAGGTGTGTATGTGGAGATACGCGACAGGACGATGTTAGCCTAGAATATAAAGAAGGGAATAAGGTTGGAAAACGCAGAAAACTTCTCCCACGCTCGAAGAAGGTGCCTCCGAGGTACAAAGAACTCCCTAAAGTAAAGTGGACGGTGTGTGTGTGTGTATGAGGGGGGTGGGGGGGGGGGGGGGTACGGAATACAACACATCTAATACACTCGTCTCTTTTCACTTGTACTAAAATCTACACAGGTTCTTTTGTTGTAATCAGAAGTTAGCGTCACTTTATAAAACCGACTTGTTTTAGATCTGGGTACTCGACCACACTGAAGTGATATACATTTAAAGTGGTGTGCGTGGGACAAAGCTGTCTTTCACAGCGCCTCGTGGATGAAAAAAAATGAACTAAGTTGCTTCACATTCTGCCTAATATAAAGTTCTATTATATTCATACTTAGGGCTCCCTCTCTCTTTCTCTATGTATATTATAATATATATATATTATTTATTAAAAGAGTATACTTCACAGAGAATGTTATTATGTTGTTTCGAACTTTATTGTTCAAGTCTGCTAAGTGTACGAATAATATAATCAGAAAACGCACGTGATACTAACTGGAATATTACTTAAAAATGGACAAACGATGTCTGTTTGTTTCTTTGTTTATTTCAACTTAAAAGTTAAAGCCACATAATGGGGTTGTCCGCAATCTGCAAGGAATCTAACACAGATTTTAGTCTAAGTCTCGATATAAACCTACCGCTGACCTTCCAGAGGACGTGGACGGATGGTAGTTTTCGGGCAACCATACAACACGTATATTACAAGTTCAAATGTGATTGTTGCAAATCACAAATATTATCGTCATATACGTGTAAAAGTTGCAGTCTAGTACGTAAGATAACACACCTTGGTCGGACGTTAAATACTTGTCAACCTGTTTGTAGCCATTTAGCGATTACATACAACACTGGTGTTCCGTCCGAGATTGATAGGAGCTCCGTGAGAAAATCATGATTTTACTAAAATATTTAACACTTTTTGTACGACCGTAACTTATTATGAAATATTTTCCTATGTATTAGGATTAGATAATATCGATGTCAGGTTGAAGAATAATTATAGAAGATGCCATATCTATTCTATATAATATCTTAGTGGAGAGGTTTGTACCTAAAATATATTATAAGCATAAAAATACATTAATATGTAATTTGATTAAATATATATATATAAGTTTAGAGGGCGCTGCGCGAGCAACATACCCCTCTACACCGATATTTCACGTGTCTAGTGTTCCATGGCCAAAAAAGTTTGGGAAACTCTGACATATACTAATAAATTAAGGTGCCCCTCCCCCAAAGAATTTTGGTTCTCCATTGATCTTCACTCTTCGCATTTCACAACAGCTTAAGTAATTCAAGCTTCCCCTCTCTAATCCATTTTCTAATGTCATCAAACCAAACGAGTCTGTGTCTACGTCGTTTTTCTCTTCTTTATTAGATTTTACCTCAAATAATACTAGAGGACGATTCAAGAAAATCACTAGCTTTGGTTGTACTGTTGCTTTGGTTGTGCTGTAGCTTTAGTTGTACTGTAGCTTTGGTTGTACTGTAGCTTTGGTTGTACTGTAGCTTTAGTTGCACTGTAGCTTTAGTTGTGCTGTAGCTTTGGTTGTACTGTAGCTTTGGATGTACTGTAGCTTTGGTTGTACTGTAGCTTTAGTTGTACTGTAGCTTTGGTTGTACTGTAGCTTTAGTTGTACTGTAGCTTTGAATGTACTGTAGCTTTGGTTGTACTGTAGCTTTGGTTGTACAGTAACTTTGGTTGTACTGTAGCTTTGGTTGTGCTGTAGCTTTAGTTGTACTGTAGCTTTAGTTGTACGGTAGCTTTGGTTATACTGTAGCTTTAGTTGTACTGTAGCTTTGAATGTACAGTAACTTTGGTTGTACAGTAGCTTTGGTTGTACTGTTGATAATAGAATATTATTTGAGACTTCAACTAGCTAAGCCTAATATCATAAACACTTGGTATGCAGATTATAGGCAAGTGACGATAAGCACAGCACACATTTGAGCAACAGGTTTATATTTACAATAATACAGAAAACATTACAAACGTTTAAGTAAACCCCTTGGTTAGTAAGCGGCAGTGTAACTACAGAAGATGACCACCCCCGCGCATTAAAAGTAATTGGCCCTCCCTACATTTATTCCCCTTGTCGGCAATTCTTTGTTTGTCAGGCCCTTTGGGCCCCCTATTGGCTCAGGTTCCCCCGCTGACCCACCAGGGGACCTGCTTATTTACCAATCAGTTTGTGTCTATTATTCGATGTCGATTAGAAGTTAAAAATTCATTTTTAAATCAAGACTCTGGAATAAATTTGATATTAATTTAATTAATATGAAGCTCCTACACCCAGTTTGGCCAAGAGATGGTAGATGTTACAGTAAACTTGATTAAAACCAAGAGTTGGCTTTATTTTATTCATATAATAACCCTACTATTAAGAGATGTTACAGAGATGGTGGATATTGCAATAAATTTGATTAAAACCAATAAATGGCTTTATTTTATTCATATAATAAGCCTACTATTAAGAGATGTTACAGAGATGGTGGGTGTTGCAGTAAACTTGATTAATATTAAGAGTAACTTGTACTTTTCACTTGAATAATCAGTATCATATTATTAAAGAGACCCCAAAAAAAAATATATTGTGATATCCTGACCTTCAACGTAACCTTCGAAGCTAGGTTAAAACTTGTTAAATGACCATTATCAAAATATGAGCAGGTTATTTCAAGATATTTAAAAGTATTAATGGACGAGTACAGACGATGAGCAACACTAAACGTTACGCATATCGACACTAAAACATGTGTTAATTATGTTTCAAACACAAAAGACAACACATTAAGCTGAATGTGAAAACAATGTCTCTTTCTTCTCATAATTTCTACTAGTCAGTGTCGTAGGCAGAGATGCTAGTGAACAAGTCACTTAATGATCTAATAGTGAACAAGTCACTTAATGATCTAATAGTGAACAAGTCACTTAATGATCTAATAGTGAACAAGTCACTTAACGATCTAATAGTGAACAAGTCACTTAATGATCTAATAGTGAACAAGTCATTTAATGATCTAACAGTGAACAAGTCATTTAATGATCTAATAGTGAACAAGTCACTTAACGATCTAATAGTGAACAAGTCACTTAATGATCTAATAGTGAACAAGTCACTTAACGATCTAATAGTGAACAAGTCACTTAACGATCTAATAGTGAACAAGTCACTTAATGATCTAATAGTGAACAAGTCACTTAACGATCTAATAGTGAACAAGTCACTTAATGATCTAATTGTGAACAAGTCACTTAACGATCTAATAGTGAACAAGTCACTTAATGATCTAATAGTGAACAAGTCACTTAATGATCTAGTAATGAACAAGTCACTTAATGATCTAATAGTGAACAAGTCGTTTAATGATCTAATAGTGAACAAGTCACTTAACGATCTAATAGTGAACAAGTCACTTAATGATCTAATAGTGAACAAGTCACTTAATGATCTAATAGTGAACAAGTCACTTAATGAACAAGTCACTTAATGATCTAATAGTGAACAAGTCGTTTAATGATCTAATAGTGAACAAGTCGTTTAATGATCTAATAATGAACAAGTCGTTTAATGATCTAATAGTGAACAAGTCACTTAATGATCTAATAGTGAACAAGTCGTTTAATGATCTAATAGTGAACAAGTCGTTTAACGATCTAATAGTGAACAAATCGTTTAATGATCTAATAGTGAACAAGTCGTTTAATGATCTAATAGTGAACAAGTCGTTTAATGATCTAATAGTGAACAAGTCACTTAATGATCTAATAGTGAACAAGTCACTTAATGAACTAATAGTGAACAAGTCATTTAATGATCTAATAGTGAACAAGTCACTTAATGATCTAATAGTGAACAAGTCACTTAATGATCTAATAGTGAACAAGTCACTTAATGGTCTAATAGTGAACAAGTCACTTAATGATCTAATAGTGAACAAGTCACTTAATGATCTAATAGTGAACAAGTCACTTAATGATCCAAGAAAAAATAGTTACAGCACGAATATTTGTATTTACAGCAAAGCTACTAAGATTATCTGCTGTCGTCCCTAATTTTCAGCGACTGACCTGAGGGAAAACAGCCAGTCAGAAGCACGCCTTCCACCACCATCCACGCTAAGGGATTGACTTGTAATTCTTATAATGCACCCACGGCTTAATTTAAAAAAGTGTAAAGAAATTTTTGCACGGGTTCGAATTCGGCTCTCCACCACTGAAATCCAGAGCTCTACCAGCCCACGTCCTTAAAGCAACAACAACAACAAAAAGGATCTAGAAAATAAATATTATATTATAATCTAAATCTTCTATAGTCATTGATCTTTGGTTCAACAACTTAAAGGACATAAACATATAACTTTACACTAAAGAACACTTTTACCTAATTTTCACGTTATGCGACGCATGATTCAAACGACCAGGTTAGTGACCTCAAGGTTGAGGCAAAATAACCTTATTTAATTTAGAAAAACTAACCAAAGGAGGGGGGGGGGGCAACCGGTCAGCAACACCCACCTTCTACACGGTTACTCTTAACCGAATAGTAGGACTGACTGTCGGTTTTTTAAAGCGCTCACAGCTGAAAGTACGGAATGTTAAGCGGTATATCGCATACTGGAAATTATAACCTTCCGATCCGCAGCCCGGCAGCTTTATCATTAAATCTCGGCCTGTCATAATTGTACATATAAATCAGTTGAATGAACTAACTTTTACAGGAGGAAGTGACCTTTTAGCGTCAGTGAATGATACCGCTGACAAAATGAACTTTTAGCTGTACAAAGAAGGCCAACCGAGAAGGATTTTGTTTTATCCTAGTTAATTTCAGTCTTACTGTTTGCGTAACAAAGTAAACATTGATTTGGTTTGAATATCACGCAAAGCTACACGAAGGCTATTTGCGCTAGCCGTCCCTGATTTAGCAGTGAACTCTTGGGATACTCTTTTACCAACGAATAGTGGGATTGACCGTCACATTATAACGCCCCCACGGCTGAAAGGGCGAGCATGTTAGGTGGAACGGGGATTCGAACCCGCGACCCTCAGATTGCGAGTCGAGTGCCCTAACCACCTGGCCATGCCGGGCCCCCTAGGAATGGGATAGCTAATCTAGTGATAACAGTTTTTTAATAGTTCTGCAGCAGTTACAGGAACTAAGAATCTACAAATTTAGTGTGTGTGTGTATGTGTATATATATACATACACACACAATGTTATAGGGGAGTAAAATTATGATGCGACTTCTCCACAGCTCCCTGCCTTTTTAAATCTTAAGTCACTCTTATAGCCGACTTACTTTAAATGAATTTCTGAAGCCTTAAACGTACCAGTTATCTTCATTGAAATGCTAACCCTAAACTCCTACTGGGAATGATACACATACATGCATGACTCACCAGACACACGTACGACATCACACGATACTTGTTTCACAGAAACACTACAAATGTCAACCAGAAAAATAAAGCACACATCTCAAAGATAATACAAAAGTGAACAGAAATAAATACTGTGTTAACTAAAGTTAACTATCTTCATCTGAGCTTAGTAACAGGAAGAGCCACACACAGATACACTTGTTTGTTGATTTCTGGCCAGGTGGTTAGGGCGCTCGACTCGCAGTCTGAGGGTTGCGGGTTCGAATCCCTGTCACACCAAACATGCTCGCCCTTTCAGCCGTGGGGGCGTTATAAAGTGACGGTCAATCCCACTGTTCGTTCGTAAAAGAGTAGCCCAAGAGTTGGCGGTGAGTGGTGATGACTAGCTGACTTCCTTCCG
>NW_013667109.1:28360-47180 GCF_000517525.1 Limulus polyphemus
TCATCTGAACGAAATTTGCTGCACCATCGTTGACACTTACGAACGTTCAAAACATTTCCATAAACTTCTTTGATATTCTTTGTGGCGTTGTTTCAACGTCAGCTTTCAAGCAATAAAGCTACTTAAAATAATCATTATACCCTTTTTTTATGATTCAGTACACAAAAGATTCTACCTCATTCTACAGCAGTCACTAACCCAAATAACACTATTCTCTTGTACAGTGTTGAACTGATACACACACTTAGACCCATCTGCCGCTGCAGTTCTCTTCCTTTTCTGACCACTAGAGTCCGTGGGTACAGTTGGAAAGGTCCCTTTGTTGGTGACGTACTCCGTAATGTTTTCAGGGTCTTTAGTAAGCTAAGCAGGTTTTTAATACGCGGCTACTCGGCAGTTGCTGATTGCTCAAGTTAGATGTCTTTAATAACCTCATCACGGTTTAACGCGAACGGCACTGTGAGCTAAATGTCAAGATCCTTATAATTCAGGTATACCTGTTCCTAGTTTTAAGCTACTGACCAGAGGGTAGGCAGCCAGTTTCCAAAACCCTCTATCATTACGGCATTGCCCAGCTCTACTGAACATGAATGAAAAGATTGACTGCCACTTTTATGAAACTCCCACAGTTTCGACTGCTGAGCATGTTAAACAGTCTTTACATCTCGAACTTCGAACCTTCCGATACACACCCTAGAACACCAACCACTAGGCCATGTCCAGCTCCGGTAGAGAAACGTTAACATCACTTCTTGTGTTAAACTAATGGACAATAAATACTTAATCGTATCAATAAAAATAGCCAATGACAAATTGCATTGATATCTTAAACCAAGCAAAAGAAAGGTCAGGTCATACACACGCCTTCAATAAATCAAGTGCCAAGATTCTGCACAGGATGTAACTCAACTGACAACTGGAACCTGTTGGTCAACTGCTTCATACCTCTAACAAGAAAGATGCTAGAACTGAAAAATCCGAAATATTAAAACAAACAAAGAAGAACTAACCGAAACCTCTAGTTCAGAGAAACTGTAAATGTTCTAAACAATGTCACCCTCTTTAACAAGTATACAGGAAGTGTCCCGATCAATATGGTTGGAAAGATAAAGAATTGTATAAATATAAACAAACAAAACTAATCCTGGATGCTCTCCGTGCAGCCGTTCTCGTCGTGTAACTCGTTGTGCTCTAATCGTTAGGCCTAAGGGTCAATATTATATTTGTTTGTTTGGTTTTGAATTTCGTGCAAAGCTACACGAGGGCTATATGCGCTAGCCATCCCTAATTTAGCAGTGTAAGAATAGAGGGAAGTCATCACCACCCACCGCCAACTCTTGGACTGCTCTTTTACCAACGAATAGTGGGATTAACCGTCACTTTATAGCGCCCCCACGGCTGAAAGGGCGAGCATATTTGGTGGGACGGGGATTCGAACCCGCGACCCTCAAATTGCGAGTCGAGCGCCCTAATCACCTGGCCATGGTCAATATTATATTAATCGATCTTTCTTTCACTTGTATATTAGAGTCGGTTGTAAACTGCATTATCTGTGAAGATTAATGATAATACTGACGAACCGAACCAGTTTTTCGACATTTTAATTAATCGCAATATTCATGATCTTTCATATTTCTCGTGCTTCGAAGGACGGACAAATACTGGAACGTGACGACCAATAGGAACTTTACCTCCTAATGACCTAAATTATGTTTGTTTGTTTTTAACTTACAATCTTTATTTTATTTTACTCAGATTATTTAAGAGATTAGCATTTTTTATAATATTCTTTATTAAACATTTTTTAATATTTTTTATCTATCTTTATTTTTATATATTTTTAATTCTTTACTTTTACAACAACATTGTTCGAGACGTTTCTTGTCTACTTGTTAACGTGCATACATAGAATGATGTACAACTGTTCTGTGTTTCTGAGATTAAAAGTTTTTTTGAAGAAGGATTTAAGTCCGGAACGTCAACAATATTACCATCATTTGTTGCGTCATCCATTTTTAATTAAAACACCAGCTTTATTCTATTTCTTTGTATTCTGTCATTAAATTGATTTATTCGTCTTAATGCATTCTGTTCTTAACCGTCTTAAACAAGGAAACAGGTACCTATACAGAACATGAAATACGTTCAGGAATAATGTCATTATGCTACAGCAGACGGTATATATACATAGTAGTAAGAAGACTAAACCATTCAACACTTTATGTGTGTGGAGACACAACAGTGCCGCAGTGATTCAGTGTGATAAATGCAGTTAACACTTCCGAATGTTGACAGTTTAAAAAACTGCTGAGCTGTACACTTTCTCGGTATTGAAGACTTATATCAGATACAGCCAATATCTATGAAATGTATGTCTCTTCCTTCGTAATTTTCTGGCTGTATTTGTGGTTCAGCAATAAATACAGGTTCTTGATACTCCTGTCTAACGGTGGAAGTCTCTGGATAAATTATAATGCCCAGCGGCATTTGCGACCAAGAGGTTTATTCTAAACCCTTTCAAAAAGCTGTGTGACAGGTAGACGCACTGTAGATAAGTCCACCGACTACCACCATCCCCCCCAAAAAAAACGTTTATTTGAAGCTATCGCTTCAACTCTTGTTGCTTTTGTTAAGGTCAAAATATCCCTTTTGTGTTGATCTGTGATATTTTCATTCCTGCTAATGTAAGACTCGTGTTCAGGTCCCAGAGAACTGTACATCGTCAAGTTAAACGAATGCACTGGTAGCGACAGTGTAATGAGAGCCAACTCTTCAATACATACGTCGAAGATGAGACATAAGTGAGGCTACAACGAACAGCTTCAGCTCATTGCCTACAACTACTTTTCTGTCCTTGTGTTTTGCACTTTGGCTATTTAACCTTGAGGTGAAGCAGGACTGTTAGGCTTGTCATGTCCACTAGAATCTTGTTTAGCCTATATCACAAACACAATCATCAAGTCTAACAGATCATCTGGGGCTCGTCATCGGTAACATCTTCCACGCAAGTCTCTAAATCCGTAGTCGAGGCACCAAAATTAATGTTTTTAATTCACCACTGTAGCAACTATAATTCCACAGATAATTGGAATTTCAAAGATTTAACTACCAAGCACGAAATGAAATGTGTAAGTGACGAACAGAAGAGGCTAAACCAGTCGTATAACATAAAAATAAAATCTTTATAACACCCTTATAATCACACGACATAAAACACTTGGTATTATCACATAAAGTTAGAGTGAAGTGACGAGCAAGTGACTTAAAGCAAGCAGTGGAAACTGAGATAGCTGGATTTACTGCTTAAAAGTAAAGGAATAATTAACATATGGCACAAACTGAAGTTTTCAAATGAAACAAGACACTACAATAAAGACACCTCCACTGCTCTGGGAACAAAAGACAATTAATTACTTACCAATATGACACAGAAGAACAGACTTGAAGGTCCACACTACAAAAACGTTCTCCACCTTCATAAAAACAAGGGTTAGGGGGAAGGGGGTCAAAGCTGGGTACAGTAGCATTGGATAAAGTTTTCGTTAATAACAGATCTCTATCTTTCCTCTATCAAAACCAAAGATGTTATACGAATGTGAGGTTGACCACAAAATAACAGAATCGTCTCGAGCTAACGAACTCAAATGATATTACACAAAATGTTAGTTCTTCGTCGAAAGATACCTGAAAACCGCGAATAGCGCTAAATTCACGAGCAGTTATTTTTACTTACAACAGGTTTTCTCTGTAAGAATGTACATTGATACCAACTCGAAAAAAATAAAAGAAAATATACTAATAACACATTGAATATTTTTATTTTAAAATATTTAATTATAAATTATTATGAAAATTAAATATTATTACTTTATAATATTTACTTTTAAATTATCACGAAAAGTTAATTTAAAACAGTTATCACTAACTTTTCAAAACTAATGTTCATGTTTATTAAACAACATTGTGTAAAACTTCACTAAGAGATGACATAAATTAATTCAAAAGAAAAAAAAATTATCGTAATTATATTATCAATGATCTTAAACGCTATGATCTCGAAATTATTTATGGATTTGTAGCAAAGAACTCACTTTATGTCATTCTATTCACAGTTATGTCTGAATTACTAAAATGCTAAAATTCTACAGCTTTATTAGCAGTGGAAAACAATTGATGAACATATATTGAAAGAAAGACGTTGTTCTACGAACACTAAGATCATATTATGATTTGTGCAACTAAGCGATCTTTCTTGTAAGTCGTACCTTGCTGGAACTAATATATATATTCAAGACGAATTAATATGTATAAAGAAAACTAAAGACGGTTTTTTCAACCTAAGATATTTAAAATAACCATTAAAACAACCGAAACAAAAAAAATATAATCAAAGTTACAAAATAATTTCGGTGAAGAGTAACAAGGTCCTTTGGACCTTTAATTATATTCGTTATACCTCTATTAACAATAACAAAATATTTTTATATGTTATCATGCGAAATTCATTTTTCTTATTTTCTTCTTTCACTAGTTACTCTAAAATATCGAACTTGTGGTCAAGACGATTCTTGTCAACTTGTGAATAAGTAGATTGAGAAAAGCGAACTTGTCATAAGCAGATAAATAATAGTGAACTTGTAGATAAGCTTATTCAGAACACTGAATTTATGGATAAGATGATTCAGAATAGTGAACTTGTAGATAAGTTGATTCAGAAAACTGAACAGGTGGATAAGATGATACAGAACAATGAACTTGTGCGTAAACTCATTCAGAACAGTGAACTTGGGACTAAACTGATTCATAAAAGTGAACTTGTGGATAAGGTGATTCAGAACAGTGAACTTGTGGACAAGTTGGTTCAGAACAGTGAACTGGTTAATAAGCTAATTCAGAACAGTGAACTGTTGGATAAGCTGATTCAGAACATTAAACTTGTAGATAAGCTGATACAGAACACTAAACTTGAGGATAAGCTGATTCAGAACAGTGAACTTGTGGATAAGCTCATACAGAACATTTAACCTGTGGATAAGCTGATTCAGAACAGTGAACTTGTGGATAAACTCATACAGAACATTTAACCTGTGGATAAGCTGATTCAGAACAGTGAACAGGTTAATAAGCTAATTCAGAACAATGAATTGTTGGATAAACTGGTTCATAACACAGATTTGTAGATAAGCTCATACAAAACACTGGACTTGTGTATAAGCTGTTTAAGAACAGTAAAATTTTGATAAGCTGATTCAAAACAGTGAACTTATGCCTAAGCTGATTCAGAACAGTGAACTTGTAGATAAACTGATTCAGAACAGTGATCTTTGTAGACAAGCTTCCTTAGTGAAGGAATTTTTCTCTTGGATACGTAATGCATAATGCCGAACCGTGAACTTAATGAAATAGTGTTATCTAACAATTTCATATTTACATGTGTTTGGGCATTCTAACTCGTATAAAGTACTATAAATAATAATTATATTATTTTACTTTTTTTTCTGATATTTCTAATTTTTTACAAAGACAGGTAAAACTATGAATATTTATATAGATACAAACCCGTGTTTGCAAATACATACAGAGATAATAAATAAATTTAGTAATCCAAAAATTGTTTAGTCTCGAGTTCTAAGTTCAAGGGAGGTCTAGTTCAATTTACACTTTGATCAACGTGTGTTATTGGTTTATACTAGTTTCGGAGAATTCCACTCCTCATCAGTAACCCTGAACACAAGTTAACCAAAGAGAGATAAGCTATATTGATGCATAAAGAGATGTATGTCTAATTAGCAACAGAAAATCATAAGAGTTGTGTCAGAAAGTTAGTATACTAATATGAATCAATTAAGCTTGAACTTGCTTTCAAACGTGACCCGAGTTGAGAAAAAACAACGCATTCTAAATTCATCGCACTAACACTAACTACCCTACTGTTGATTACTGGCATAACTCCAATCTGCATACTGTTACATACGCTGATCTACAGAAGGAAGTAAATAGTTTCTAAAATTTATCCCAAACCTCTTTTCAGGTTTATAAGTTGAAGTTATGTATTTTTTTCTTTGGTACAGAAATTTTCAGGTACTTGTGTTTGCAGTGAATTTGTTATTATATAATAATGATAAACTTGCAACGTTACAACTATGAGAAATTTGTTTGTTTGTTTTGAGTTTCGCGCAAAGCTACACGAGGGCTATCTGCGCTAGCCGTCCCTAATTTAGCAGTGTAAGATTAGAGGGAAGGCAGCTAGTCATCACCACCCACCGCCTACTCTTGAGCTACTCTTTTACCAACGAATAGTGGGATTAACCGTCACATTATAACGTTTCCCAGGGCTGAAAGGGCGAGCATGTTTAGTGGGACGGGAATTCGAACCCGCGACCCGCAGATTGCGAGTCGAGCTCCCTAACCACCTGGCCATGCCGGGGCCCTAACCACCTGGCCATGCTGGGCCTTCTATGAGAAATAACAATCAGGTTTAATAGGACGAATTAAAATGTTATAAGATTTACATTGTCTATGAACGTTTACATAAAAAATATGAGTCGAGTTTAGTGTATCGTTCGTTTGTTTTAGAACAAAGCCACATTAGGCCACTCACTGTGTCCAATCACAGGAATCGAACCCCGGATTTTAGCGTTTTAAGTCCGTAAACTCACCAACTAGTATGTTCTTTTCTTGCGTTAAGATATTCGGAGTAATAAAAGTCATATCATTGTGATATATATATCTTACGATCGTTAATAATATTTCTTAATAATAAACGTGTAGACATGCCATGCATCATTATATTCGGTCTTCTTTTTTTTATTCTTTTTGTACATATTACACAATTCAAATCGCAAGAAAAATTAATTCTTTTCGTTTGACTTACCTTAACTGCTTCTTCTGTATCTATGCGCAACCCTGAATTAGAATAGCACTATTTTTTTTACTTTTATTTTATTTTTTTTCACTTTCACGAAAAGCTAGAGAATTTGGCTTGCGTGTCAACAAAACAAACGCGAGATTTGATGACGTCAAACGGCATCCCTGTACGACCTAACGTCACTCAGGCTGGCACGCGCGTCAGCCAGGCTTGCGCGCTCTCGCATTCACACATACTGCATATCGCTGTTCCAAAACTGTAGTAGTAGCCAAATCGGATCGAAACCAGTGTCATAGCCAGGGCGCACACATTGAGGGCGCAATGACAAACTCAAAGGGCGCGAGTACATGGTAGTCATTTTCAATTTTCGTTATAAATTTTGTTTATCATTTATTGCTGTTCCTTATTAATTCATAAGCGAATTCACTCATGAAAATATCTTTGATATTGATTTACAGCAACTAATATTCTTATACATGAGTACATTGGAAATATTCAAGTTCGAAAAAAGTTAAAAAAAGAGGCATTATTTAATTTTTTTAAGGCAGATTTTTAGAGGGCGCATTGCGCCCTTTCGTGCCCCCAGTGGCTACGGCACTGATCGAAAGTTTAGCTTCTTGAGCCTTGCAACAGAAAATAAAAACAAAAAAAAGGGTTACGCCTTTTATCAAATTAATAAACCTTGGACGTGATATGGGATCATCTTTAATCCCAACGGAAAAAAAAAATGTCGTGTAATTCCTTACATTTACGAAAGTACTTATTAAAATTCTGCGTATTAATGAAAAACTTATTATTTCTAATGCTTATCGAATTATAAATAAATTATCTAAAAAAAAATGCCCACCTACAAAGCAAAATATAGATTTATGTTCACTGTATATATATAATAAAATCCCAAAACGTTACAGGTAATAACTCTTAAGGCCGGAGTACGATCTAATTTCTAAGGCGTTTCACTTTGTGACTGCGGCTACTACTACTAGATTCTACGCTACCTGTGCGTCGAGAGATACCGTAGGTGGCAACGTGCTTCTTCTTATCACGTGGAATACCGCTTCATTTTAGAGCGTCTACGTTTTCTTTACGCTATAATGAAATGTCTGATAATATAATACTGGATATATATAAGATACGTACTACGTAATACTGATATTTTTTTTATATGAGCTTTATAAAGTCTATTACTAACGTAGATTAAATAAACCCTTTCGTTTTGATGAACTTAGCACAGCCTGAACTAGATCACGTGCCAAGGGCAAGGCTCGTGAGAAACAAACACAGCCTTATGCTGATTCTTACCTTAATATCAAGAAATCCGTTGCTGGGGCTCATCTGTGATAGTCGTTTCGCTGTACCACAGGAACTCTTTTCAAATTTTGCACCCCACCCACGCAAACATCGCCATCTTAGACTACCAGCGGTATGACTTCCTGTTAGAAAAATTGGATTTCTCGCTGCGCCACCTCTCGTTTGAAAAGTCTAAACTACACACCACGTGAGCGCTCGCGTGTATATGCGTGAAGCACGTGAGAAACGGATGAAATATACTTAGATTGTCAGTCGGATTATTAGTCATTTTCTAAGGAGTGAACATCAAAAACGCTAAGAAAATTTCTACCATTTTTATAAGATTTAAAAACTATTGATTGTTGCTGTTTGTTATTAAACACAAAGCTACGCAAAGGTCTGTCTGTGCTCTGCCCACCACGGGTATCGAAACCCGGTTTCTAGCAGTATAAGCCCGCAGACATTCCGATGTGCCACTGGGGGGGAGGCAAAACCGTTGATTTCTATTTTTTCTTATCATCTGACAATTGCTGTAACTCTCCAGTTGTGCCCACCACGGGTATCGAAGCCCGGTTTCTAGCAGTATAAGCTCGCAGACATACCGCTGTGCCACTGGGGGAGGGGGAGCAAAACAACTGCTATAACTCTCCAATTGTTTATTCAAATTCTGATACCTTATTGCTATAGCTATTTCGTCTTGGAATCAATGCCATTGTTTTGTTCGTTTATAGATTAGTTTGTTTGAATTTATGCACAAAGCTACACAATGGGCTATCTGTGCTCTGCCCACCACGGGTATCGAAACCCGGTTTCTAGCGTTATGAGTCCGCAGACATACCGCTGTGCTACTGGGGGGCTATAGATTAGTACAGGCACCATTTTCAGAGGAACAACAGTTTAAAAATTGTACTACTACTGAGGGGGGGGGGGGGCGCTTCACAACACGTTCTTTGCTAATCAGATATTTTTCTTATGAAAATCCAGCTACAATGTGCCAAGATATAAAGATTTTATTCTTTACAGATGAGAGAATAATTTAAGAACAATTTACCTAACTCTTCTTGAGTTGGTGAGAAAAGGCTAAACACACAACCAATTAAAACATCATTTTTTATGTTGTTTATCACCGATGATACCACATAAATTGTATATCGGGTTGCGCATCGTGTTTTTTGTTTGTTTGTTTGTTTTTGTATTTCTTATAACTCTTGACGCTACAGTTCCGTGCAAAAGTACCTACCTTTCGGAACTGCACGTCGCGTGCTGTCTAGCTCGTGTGCAGATATCGTGAAACTTATCTATTGTGCAGTATACATTGTTTTAACCGATTCACTACAGCGTAAGAGCAGGAGAGTTTAATGGCATTAGGCCTAAGCTCAGTCACCTATCCCTAAGTTATATATATATATATGCGGCAAGTATTGTCACAGGATATATAAAGCGTAATGTATGATAAACAACAAGCTACACAAATAGATAAGCTATTAGGGACATTTTATTCATGGACTCAAAGGAAATGCCTTCACATCTATTTTCGTCTTACGAGCACAAAGATTTAAAACTGTTCCTAGAAGACATCCAAGAAACCTGAATTTAGAGTCTTTGTACAAAGACGTATAATGCACAGGTTATATAAGAACATTGTATTTATTTGAACTACTAAACAGAAATAATTAATAAATGCATATATAGCCTTATGTATCGTTACTAAATCATCCCCCAAAAAAACATGTAACACTCTTAGTATCAGGTTTACCTTTCTATAATATGAATGTCAACTTATCAAAAGTCACGTATATCTTTAGACATTGGTTTCATATTAAAACGGATAGATGGCAGAACGTTCGTCCATCTACAATTGGTGTCTGACTGGTACAACTGAAGGCTATCCAGTTCCGCTTGAGACATAGAAAGAGATAGTCATATTGTGGTTGTCTTGAGTGCAGTAAATTGTAGTTTGATTTAATATATTCTTATTATGATTATTAACTCTACTTACCTGTAAAATGTCTAATTATCGTGCTAAGGAAACTCAAAAAAGTCTAGACAAATAAACAATTTTTTTAATTTATACGTTTATTTTTGTTTACTCCATTTAACTTGTTATTGAACCTTATCCCGTCGCTTTCACTAACACAGCCTTTCCTTCTTCACGGATAACTTACCTGATTATTCAGATATGCAGCTGTTAAGTTTTTGTGGAGTTAGCTTCCCTGTGTGAAAAAGCCAAACAAGAATATTACAACGTAAATTGCTAATTTATTTCAATAAACTTATATCTTATCATTGGCAGATGAACTTAGATTTGAAAAGCTGACTAAAGAGAATATTTACACATGCAAAGTTCTATGTCATACCACCTTGGCTGTCAAATGTACCAACAACATTTGATAGCCTTAATCCTCAAATTATCACCTTGTTTTCATATCATTCACCACCAATGGGGTCGACATATTGCATCATGATAAGTCTTTTCGTGTTATTGTTAGTTATAAAACCTATAATAAAGAACTAATCAAATCAATTTAGTTAAGATCATCCTTTTTCTATGTAAAATACACTGGAGACTTCAGCGGTAATGTGTGTACTTAATTAGATGTTATTGTATACTAAGGTAGCAATGAGATCCTGTTATCGCACTCTTAGTCTCATTGCTACCTCAGTATCCATTTGTTAATATGAATAATACTCTTTATTCTCTTAACGTTTCGACTACAAGATCCTGTTATCGCACTCTTAGTCTCATTGCTACCTTAGTACCCTAGCATGGCCAGGTGGTTAGGGCACTCGACTCGCAATCTGAGGTTCACGGGTTCGAATCCCCGTCACACCAAAGTGCTCGCCCTTTCAGCCGTAGGGGCGTTATAATGTGACGGTCAATCCCACTATTCGTTGGTAAAAGAGTAGCCCAAGAGTTGGCGGTGGGTGGTGATGACTAGCTGCCACTAACAACAGCTATGGTCTATTATGAACGAATTTTACTAGCTGCATGCTACCAGCCCAGGGAAAATGTGCTGTGGCAAAATAAGGGTTATGACAAGATGATTAGGACCACTAGATCAACTGTGGACACTTGATGTGGTACCTTCCTTCTGCAACATAAAGAAAGCTGCTCAGTTAAATAATAAGATGCCAAGATGCCATAGAGAGCGACGACAGAGCAGCAAAGCCGAAAAGACATTGTGACCCTAGGTTTTGGCTGAATATATTAAATTCACTCTTCTTATGTCATGCCATCTTTTGCTAACTTGATCATCTGTCCAAGATTTCTGAGCAATGTGAACGTTTCTTCTATTTTACACTTTTAATTTTAATCACAACATTCCACTTCATTAATGTTATAGCCTTTTCTTCATTCATTATTTATTTCCATAACAAAATTACAAGAAAAAAAAACTATTTTATTTATTTTTTCATATAATTCACATTTTTCGTTATAACTTATGATTCTTGCCGATGGATAGCAGTTGTGAAACAACAACATCGCTAATTTGTCCATGTGATCAATGAATTTCAATTATAACTGCATTAGCATGGTCATAATTAGGAAAAAATTATTGTGTCCGTATTATTCTCAGGTAAGTATGGATCCAACAGGTAAGTATGAAGTTCGCAAAACAGAAGATTATAAGAATTTGTGCATCCAGTGTGAATAAATTAGGCTCTTCCAAATAAAATGGAGATCTGACCACAGTTGTTTACAGATTACACGAGAAAGCAACATTAGAATATTGAGTCTCTATTGGTTCAACTTCTGAATGACTTTTCTGTACACATAACACACAAGAGAGAACTCTGACCAACTGTGAAAGTTTGAGTTTTCTTAAAATATACCTAATTATCAGTAGCTAGTGAGTTAACTCTTTATGTTGTTCTGACTAGAATGATTTTTGAACAAGCTTAAACTTTGTTTGTAACTGTATTCATCTTCAAGACCTGCCAAGACTTCCCAGAATGCGATATCACCCATGTTAGAAGACCAGTCTCATTCTGCAAAAAGAGAAACCAAGGTTTCTAACATCTCTGTCCATGCATAAGTCGAGCACGCTAAGTGTCATTAAAAGTAATCACAGACTTATTTAGTGTATTGGCCACATACAGAAACAGACACATATACACTATTTCTGACTATGAATGATCGCTCCAGGACAGGATTTAACATCTGACTAACTTATTTTTTTAATTACTTTAATAAAGTTATATTTACTTCCTATGTTATAAAAGATTTAAAGTCATAATATTTGTATATTATGTGACAAAATACTCTTTCGCAATTTTATCTTTTATTTCAGACTTTCAAATAAGTATTTTCCCATAGTTATTCCTAAGTATGAATGTAATAGTATCGTTATGAGGGTTAAATTTTTTAATATTCCCTTTACTAGTTTTCCTTGAAAATTTTACCAAGGCATCAAATTTTCTTTTTGATAGTACTTGTTTATTAGATATCTTCTTTCACCCACAGCTAAGATGTTTGATAACTAGAGTAAGATATGGCCGTAAGCTAATTAATTATTTTGGCAGGGAGATGGATGTGATATTCTTACTGTTATGGTCAAAACACTGTTGCTGCAACTGGCATGTTAGCGTTGTCAATTAAATACGGAAAATTTGAATTTGAATTTACCTAACAGAAACAGAAAGGCAAAAATATCAAAATATAGATTTTTTTTTTCTTAGAGACCAACATGCTTTGTAGTATCTTTCGATCGTAACTTTAAGTTTAGGTTTGGAGAAAAGTTTACCTTTTGAAATTTAAGTACAGGTAGGTGTTCTTTATTTTAAAGTTATAGTTACACATCTATGCCGTGAATTGAATTGTTGTTAACCGTTACTTTAGAGGCTTATCTACCCCACAGAAGAATTACAATGCAGTACATTGTTGCTGATTTGTTAGTCCCTTACACTGGCCTCGGTGTGTGATTGACCAGGTGTTCGTATGGAAAGATGTCCTCAACTCCCTTTACATCATACTAAGTAAAGTAACTATGCCAAGAAATGTCTTAACTTTGTGTCCAGTAGTAATTAGAATCACTAACACTTTTGAATACTTATGGTTCTTGCCTATCTTATATGGGCCCGGCATGTCCAGGTAGTTAGGGCGCCTGACTCGCGAATCCCAGTCCCACTAAACATGCTCGCCCTTTCAGCCGTTGGGGCGTTATAATGTGACGGTCAATCCCAATATTCGTTGGTAAAAGAGTAGCCCAAGATTTGGCGGTGGGTGATGATGACTAGTTGCCTTCCCTCTAATCTTACTCTCCTAAATTAGGGACGGCTAGCTCAGATATCCCTCGTGTAGCTTTGCGCGAAATTGTTATTGTTTTCTTTCATGTACCGTGTTTATTTAACTGCATTTTTTATAAGTATTTTTGTTGAGTCTTCACCACGTTTGGTCTTTTTTTCATTTTCAATTTTGCTAGTCGTGATAAAACTTATAAAGGAAGTCACTTTAACATCAAGTAAATGCGAAAATCTGCTTATGTTTGTACATGTGTTCTTATCCAGAATATTTAGCTTCATCTGTGACACAAAGTTTGGACAGAAGAGCTGGAGAAATTGATTAATATCACAGAATTAAAAGACAATGTTGTCTTACCTTTCGCTGCTTCTCTCAAACTCGAAATAAGATAAACAGATGTTGCTGTTGTGAGATCACGTTATATATATATATACTTTATTTTATTCGTCTGTCTTTCAGAAACAACGACCCTTATTTTGGTCTTCTTGTCCAAAAATTATTAAGCTCCTCTAGAACATCCGGTTTTTTTTTCTATTTTTATATAGCAGTGTCATCTCTAGGCTTAGCACAAGATACCATGCGCATACCTATATCACCGAGTAAGTACGTAGGAACTTTCGGATCTTTGTATGCATGTTATAGAACAGGGTGGAGTTCAAGTACAGTTACTGTCTCGTGCGTGTAAGCCTATATGCCTTGCTAGCCAGGTGGTGTAAGCTTTACTCGTGTGCATATAATTAGATATTCCTATTATATGAATACAGGGGTTTGTTCTAACTGTTATATATTATAAAGCTATTATCATCCATAATAGTAATAAAACAATTCTCAAAAAACGCCTGGCCGAGCAAACGAAAATATGATCTATACAGGGTGTCCAAAAAGTCTGGAGCCATAGGTGATTTCCAGCTTTCCTTAATTTCAGATACGTGACTGATTATGGCGCTGTCAAAGCATGAAAATGTCGAGTTAATCCCAAACTTGTTTCGAATTACAAGGACAGCACGTGGAACACATTCCGTAAACTTCGTTGAAGCGCCTATGATTCCAGATTTTTCCAGACACCCTGTATAATATGCAAACAAGTACTTAATGTTTAAATAATTTGAAAACGACACTTGTTTAAAACATCTATTTACAATTAAAAGGAATACAACGTTAAAATCTTACACAATAAATACGTATTAAAAACAGGGACTTGCCCTAAAAAAGACTTTACACATGTTTCGATGTTTGAAGATAGTGGTTAATTGTAAGTATACTTAAAGTTTGTATCAGATTGAAAACTCAGATAAGCTGTAGGTTTCAAGTTGAAATGACCTTTACATTATCTATTTATAAGTTGAATATTTAATGTAAACATATTTTGTCAATTGAAGTTAGATAAAGTAAGAGGAACAAAATGATTATTTGGAAGCAAATTAGAGCTTCATTTAATTGGAATTGAATGAACATTGATTTTTATTTCTTCAAAAAGATTCCGTGTGATGTTTCAGTTTACATTAAAAATCTGGTTCCAGCACTCATCGGAAACTTATATAAAATAAGAGTTATCCCGTTTCGATAAGAATAAGCTAAGGATATTGTAAAAAGCTGTCATTATAGTGGAAGAAGTAGATATCTATTTAGAACCGTATAATTGCTTGTTTGAATTAGTCCCGTGATAATAGTGATCATACAAGAACTTCCTTTGTAGACCAACAGATGGCATTTCAATAACTGCAGACAACTTGTTTTATATCACATTCTCCTTACTGCATAGGGGTAGCAAAAGACACACCAAAAGAAATCAAAGAGTCAAGTACGTTCTCGCACCCAGTAGCGCCAAGCTCTCTTTTAGCTTCGTACTTTACTACACATAGGAGTTCAGACAAGTAGACGGGTTAAGCTTGGGAATGTGGCGATACTTTCACATGGACAGGCGTGGGAGCTGTGGTTGAGAGTATATCGCATAAGACTGATCGTGCACACCTGACGTAATCGTTATGTAAGAAAGTTTTGTTCCAGAAATCTATGGATTTCCGTTTGGTGTTTGATTTGATGCAGGTTTTAGACGTTATTGGGCAGGTTTTTCCCGATGAGAGTAGGAGCATTAAGACTACAATAGTAAGAAAAGAAAATAAGGGAGATACGGTACAAGCCGTGAGTTAGCCTCAGACGACACGTTCTCACGGCACCCACATGAAACACCCCACTTGGAGAGACAGGTATTTTTGAAAGACATCTTTTGCACAACAGATCATTAGCTGAAATGGTCGTCTATTATTACTACCATTGACTGGTCAGTATACCCGATTCCCTCACCCTCTTTGTCGCTATCTTACTTTTATTCTATCTCACTGCCTTTTCTATATGTGATTATGACGTGTCTAAACCTCGGGACACTAGCCAAGAAAAAAAAAAAAAAACCTAAAGTAAGAAATATACAGCAAAAAATATTCAAATTAAAAGTATAACTTGCAAATAGTATTTGAATTATTTTATTTTTTATAATTTACGCTTAAAACTGTAGTTCTGTACATCGTTTAATCATATCATGTTTTTAAACGCATCTTTCTAAAATATTTATGCAAACAAAAAAATTGCTTTTGGATCAATGATTTTGTTAGTTACAGAATCCGTAATAATATATGCGACACAGGAATAAAAAAACAAATTGGAACTGGAACTTACAACCTGAACGACGGCATTTTATGCTCACGTGAACTAAAATGCCAGATTTAGAGACCCCTGGCGCTCAGGTTATTATCATTCTTCAGTTTGAACTCCTGACCAGTAGCACTCGCCACCACAAAGGGCTTTATCTAGGTCTTTGAACGAATAATGGATTAACTTTCACTTTTATAACATGTTCGCTACTGAAAGTGCGGAGCGTGTTCGGTGGCATCACGTCGCTATTCCTACACTTATTGATCCGCAGCCCGACACGTTAAGCCTCAGTTAAGCACTGTTGATATTGCAATTACTCTCACTAATGAAGAATTTCACCCAGTTTTTTTTTTTTTTGTGTTGTTGTTTTTTTCTTTACACTGAATATTATGGTTTGTTTTGTTATAGATTTCGCGCAAAGCTACACGAGGGCTATGTATGCTAGCCGTCCCTAATTTAGCAGTGATAGACTAGAGGGAAGGCAGCTAGTCAACACCACCCACCACCAACTATTGGGCTATTCTTTTACCAACGGATAGCGAGATTGACCATCACATTATAACGTCTCCACAACTGAAAGAACGAACATTGTTGGTGACGGATATTCGAATCCGCGATCAACAGATTGCGACTCGAGCATCCTAACCACCAGGCCATGCCAGGGCTGAAAATTATGACAGGCAAATCATAAAATTACTCAATATAATGTAATATGTAGGCCTTACCTGTAATGAAAAGTGTGTAAAAAAGGCTGGTAATTTAAGGGTTGAATAGTAGGCCTTACCGGTAGTGAAAAGTGTGTAAAAAGGCTGGTAATTTGAGGGTTAAATAGTAGGCCTTACCGGTAATGAAAAGTGTGTAAAAAGGCTGGTAATTTGAAGCTTGAATAGTAGCCCTTACCGGTAATGAAAAGTGTGTAAAAATGGCTGGTAATTTGAGGGTTGAATAGTAGGCCTTACCGGTAATGAAAAGTGTGTAAAAATGGCTGGTAATTTGAGGGTTGAATAGTAGGCCTTACCGGTAATGAAAAGTGTGTAAAAAAGGCTGGTAATTTGATGGTTGAATAGCAGGCCTTACCGGTAGTGAAAAGTGTGTAAAAAAAGGCTTGTAATTTGAGGGTTGAATAGTAGGCCTTACCGGTAGTGAAACGTGTGTAAAAAAGGCTGCTGATTTGAGGGTTGAATGGTAGGCCTTACCAGTAGTGAAAGTGTGTAAAAAGGCTGGTAATGTGAGGGTTGAATAGTAGGCCTTACCGGTAGTGAAAAGTGTGTAAAAATAGCTGGTAATTTGAGGGTTGAATATATTTCTTGGTGAAGAATGTTTAAAATACTGTTATTATTATTATTAATTTAGAAAGTGCCTATTCCGGTGTGATGGAAAACTATTACACGGACAACAGCCTTTCTACAAACTGTTTTCGTAGGAACAACTAAAACAAGTAGTCGTGTAATTTATATATATATATATATATACGTATTTAATATTGTGATATATGTTTTTACATCTTTTTTTTCTGTGTAGGTGAGTTTTATTTACAATCTAAATAGGAAAAATAAACATATGAACAGATTAGCTGCCCCCCGGTCTGCGGACTTACAAAGCTAGAAACCGGGTTTCGATACCCGTGGTGGGCATAGCACAGATAGCCCATTGTGTAGCTTTGTGCTTAACTCCAAACAACAGCAGCTAGCAGGCTAATAATAATCTTGACGGCTTCTGCTTTACTGAGAAGCAATAATTACTATGTGCTACACTAGAAAATACATCCACGTTCACTGTCACCAAAAGATGGTGTTGGTGGTGTTTTATTCGATGTTGTGTTTACAAATAAACAAATTGAGAGGAAAGAGGTGAAAATTCTGAAGGGTGGAGGGGTGAGAAAATATCGACATATTTACCATGCCTTCCAAACACTTGTATGAATCAGTGACCGAACCCACATGGTGAAAGAAAGAGCTTCCTGGCTGTTGATCTGCAGCCGCCCTGTCTTGACTTCGGCCTGCCACCCGGAAACGAAAGTTGGCAACCATTTAGAAGAACATTAATAATACCGAATTCCCTGAGCAAACTTTTCAGTCTATGTAACGTTAAATGTGATGGTTCTTTTAAATACGACTTTAGTCGTAGAACACCCCAACATTTTTGTCATGGGAAACCAAACATTTAAGTTTGCCAAGATAGAGTGGTAATATATCTAAATACAAACCCTTAGAAATTAGTATACGGGACTAAAATTAGAATAAGTATTGTTAAGCAACCGTGAACTCTTTGCAAGTAAACGGTTCAACCAAAATTCAAAAAGAAACATCATTCAAGTAGGCCTAGCGCTAGCACTGAACTGTATATATATTTTAATGGTAAATGTCTACGAAGAATAAAGTTGTTTTCTCCTCCAAGTCTGAACTGTTATTCACCATCGGCTTAGTTAACTACAATATATATTTTATAATGACCAACACAGTTACAAAGTTTTAATTTAGGGAACGGAAAAACGTATTGTTACAAATGAACATCTGAACAACAACCTTAAAAAAAGAAAGGTCTAACTGACTATATTTTTGGAGGATTTCATTTCCAAACTGCTCTTTTGTTTAAGACGATTTTATTTAAATCGTAGTTATGGTTTCTTTAGTGTGGTGCATAAGATTTCTAAAATTTTCAAAAAAGGGTTTTTCTTGGGCTTATAGGTTTTCTGGTAGGTATTGCAATGTATTGTTACGTATCTGCTTGTTTGTTAATTTCCCGTAGAAATTCTTTCCGAGAAACTTCAG
>NW_013667109.1:48103-71122 GCF_000517525.1 Limulus polyphemus
CGATACAAGTCCGTTCTTAATTAAAACTAGTTTATTCTTTCTCGATACAACTTTGCAATACACAGAATTTCCACAGTCACTTTAACTTGACTACTTTTATGAACACGCGCTATAAATCACAATGATTCACACACTTTACTTACGGCCTGACTCGATTATCTCTATCTTCAATCTCTCTATCTATCTCCGGCTTATATACTTTAAAAAAGAGAGCGTCTAGCAAATACTGGGATATTCGTGAGGTTCCCCGATCTTTCTAGAAACTCCAGCGCGCATGCTCCCAGCGTCGCGTGGCTTCCGCTGTCGTAACAGTATACACAACCGAGAATTAGCACTGCAGTTAAAGCTAGGATATGGTAAGTAGCTAATTAAAGAAGCTATGTTCAAGGTAAGTAAGATTTACTTGCTATTTTAAACTGTTGAAATCAGCACCATGCACCAGAAGACATGGTAACCAAAATAGAAAAGTGAATTCTCAAAGTGTGTGGTAAATAACAGAGTTAGTACAATCATAGCGTCCAATAACACATGAATCTTACAGTCACCTAAAAATTATAATGCCATATTGTTAAAAAGATCGTAACATATACAAATTTAAACATGTTCTATCTCACTTATATCAGACACCTTAAGAGGCGTAGCGTCAATAGTACATTGCAGCGCAAACGTACCACTAACTGTAAAAAGATTTCTAATATTTTTGTTTGTTCCATTGCTTGAGTGCTTTTTAACATATTTCCACTCCTCAAATTGTGAAACAAATTTCCCGAAAGGGGTCCGAATGCCATCTGGAGGGAGTCACATATTTTAATCATTCGTACCACTAAACAGTAGCGTGTTGTCTGTCAGTCAGTCAGTCAGTCAGTCAGTAGACATTAAAATAACGTCACATAAGGGACACTTAACGTTGCAACTTGTATTCTCGTGACGTCAGTAAAACGTGCGCATGCCATGAATAATAATAAGAACTGTGTAGTCTGTAGAGTACAACACAGCGTGACACATGAACTTCAAAAGCACGAAATAAAATTATTTGTTACTCTTAATTTTGGTTTTATCTTACTCTCGAGACAGAACACTTTCAGGGACCCTGTGTAAGTACAGCTGGTTAAGTTTTTATAAAATAATTTCATCTGTTGTCAAAATGCGATGTTTTATAATGTACAACTTTATAAATTTCTATATTTGTCAAATACATTTGAATTTTTTGTGACATTTGACAGCATTAACTATGATTCATGTTTAAAAGGTCTGTAACTGAAATGAATGTAAATTCGTTTTCAACTGTTTTTGGATTTATTTGGACATATGTTACGTAATCCCCAGATTTCACTTTAGAACACCTTAAAACCTTCCATCTTTCAGAGACCCATCGTTTTTTTTTCATCATTAACAATATTGTTTTTGTGGTGCATCACCGACTTACGGAGTCAACCTACGCCCCCACCACAGACAAAAATAGAAGTTTTATTAAACAAAGAACATTTATGTAATTTTATATTTTCTGCTGATGTTTCAATTTATCTATAAATTAGGCCGTGCTGTGTCAACAAGTTAGTAATATTGAGCATCACAGTTGTGAGAAGCATCCATATTGTTTGATAATAGTTTATAAAACAAGTTTATAAACAAAATACTGAAATATGTTTTAGCTTTATTGTAAACATGCTATTGTTATAAGATATATTTCTAACGCTGTAACTAGGTTTTTTTGTAGAAGGAGTGCAGTCTTTATGATTTAATGATCCAGAGACCTTGGCAAAACATCTAGAACAAGGCTTAGCTTATAAATACGAGATAATGTACAGAGAGCTCTTTCAAGAGTTTTCATTATAGCAGAGTGGATCTGTCAGTGTGTTGAATATCATGGTTATTGAGTTACTTTGTGCAAGTGAGCTGATTTGATTATGCGTTAGTCCTTATGATATTTAACACACAATACGGTTATTGAGTTACTTTGTGCAAGTGAGCTGATTTGATTTTGCGTTAGTCCTAGTATTGTGAAAAAGGGTTGAATGTCATTTGTAACATAAGCCTACAACAATTTACGACAGTTTACAAGTGTTCAAACTTGTAGAAATGTTAAAGAAAGAAACTAATTTTTGATTTTTAAATGGACTAGACTTTGAGTTATTTTCTTCTGATAATTCAAAAGAACCTGCCAACGAAAGAAAAATTCAACAACACTACGTCACTATGGATAAAAATGATTTATAATTTATTAGCAGTAAATTTTCTAAGCTTGTTTGTTTTGAGTTTCTACTTCAGAAAATATACTATGCAATTTTTTCTAAGACCTGTATAATAGTTTAACTGTGTAATGCCAAGTTTCTGAAATTATCAAAATGATAATCAAGAAAGAAAGAGTGTTGCAGCATGAACATGACTGGAACATAATCACACCCAGTCGTGCTAAATATTAAACTGAATGAAAACTCGAGTGACTTGTAAAGCAAAATTCAACATTTGAAGTTGTGAGATTCGTAAGAACTTAACCATAGAAGGGACTGCAAGGAAAGACTTTCCCAAGAATGTCAATCATGGATCATGAGGAAGTCCTGATCAGCAAGTCCAGAGAAAAGCTTCCAAGCAAAAATTATAAGCGTCATATGGGTCACAATGAGATTTCATCTCTAACTGAGATTGTGTTTGTGACAACATGGTTGGTAATCATCACAACAATATGGATGCTGGAGCTAAAGAAAAATTCACCAATATGGCTACTGTGGTTGACATTGTTCCTGGGTATTCTACAGGGTAGGCAATGGCCACCAAGGCTTGACAGAAGTTCTGACTGACAGCTCCTTTGTCACAGATATTTCAATGTATCATGGCATAATCACCATGGTTCAACATTAAACAACATGCCTGCATCACTACTGCAACAACAGGGTACGCCTAGAGAATGAGGAAGGAATCTCCTGTTTTAACTATGTCATAGAGAGTAAGAATGTTGATATCCTATTATGATGCATTAACATTAGACCCGAATTCCATTTCAGCAGATGCTGCACAAAATGAGAGTGGGTAGCAGGCAATAACTGCAACAGCTTCAGCTAGCTTTAAACAAACAAAGCATGAGCTGAGTTTGGTGACAAGACTGAGTAGGTGAGCATTTAGACATCCATGAACTTGGTATTTGCTGGAAATAATACATGTACATTAGTTTGAGTTTCTAATGGATACAGGATCAGCCAGGGCCTTAAATAACCTTGATGTATGTGAGATATGCTGAGTGAAGCCATTTAACACAAACTTCATTCTGACAAATGGTGACAAGCTAGATACAAGGTGTGCCTCTGGCTTTATGTGGACGATGTCCATTCGTTCTGAAAAATGACGCCACTGTCAGTGAAACTTAAGCAACATAGTCATAGGCAAAGATTGTTAAGGAATATGCAATCATGTATTTGGGAAATATGGTAATAGCTTCGGAATGCTTACACTTTACAACAAAGTAGATGCTGATTGCAGCTGTAATATTTGTCAAACATTATCACCACTAGTTGTTTGGTATGAAGTTTACTATTTGAATGGACCATACGTTACTTAAATGTCTAAAGAGCTTGATAAATTTGGAAGATATAAATGTACATTATATAAAAATGGTTCAAGAGTACATTATCATTGTAGAGCATCACGTAGGCCAGCAGCATAGATATACAAATATATTATCTTGCCAATCAGTGGTAGCATGTATGTTCATTGAACATAGAGATCCTGAACACTGTACAACATTCCAATCTATGGCTGGACACGATAACTGACTAATAAAAAACTTTGAAAAAATATAGAGATTGAAGGACACAGCTTATGCTCTACTTTTTGTGCTGCAAGGCAAAGTGTAACTGCCACGAACTCGCAAATGCAAACTGAAGCTCATAATATTAGCATTTGTATGATCAGTTATATGTGTGCAGGATTATGTATTGTACCATCATTATGATTCACGGAAATGTGATCCTTGGTCTGTGATATAGTTACTGGTCCTCATAGGGCTAAGGCAGGAGGTACTTTGGACTTAGTATAATGCAAGGATTGCAAGACACTAGAGAGTGTTGGTCACCACTGCAAGCTTATGTACCAAGCACTTTTGCATAAATTAATTAGAGGAATACTGGCAGAAAATTGTAGGTCCTTCTTTATAGAAAGTCAACTTGAATATAGTTTATCCTCTATTTAAAACTGTAAAGGTAAAAAACCTCATAAATGTGATTAGTATATTCTAGTTTTTACTGGTTACTTCTATAAGTTGTCTGAAGTTTAACCATTACTCAGTACTTTAGCATAGTTCATCATTGATATGCTGGCTGAACAATGAATAATAACATTTGGAATATTTAGAGACATCCACATGAATCAAGAAGCCAACTTCAAAACCAGTTCCTTGCAGGATTGTGTTAGGTGTTAGGCATTCTACTAATAAGCAACAATCAACAATCTCCTTATGTTTGAATAAGAAGTACAGCTTCCAATAGATATGATGTATGGCCCTTCAGCTCACGTAGATGTACCACAGTATCCATAAGAATACTTGGACAGGTTGCGTTCTTAAATACTTCTTATACATAAAGTTGTTAATCAACAGTTAAGCAAGCATCTGTATATAAAGAAAAAAGATTAAAACAAGACAGCAACCAAGTAAACGTTTGGATACAATGATTGAGATTGGTACATGCTTGCAGTAGGTAATAAGATTGGTTTCTAGATGGACTGTGTGAGTTAAATAATGAGTTGCAGTAACCACGTGATCCATACAAGGATATTAACTGCGCTGATAATCAGCTAAATGCATACTCTGGTCTCCTAATCATAACGGCTATGATTAACTTCTTGACCAGCAGTTAGGATGGTCAGTTGATGACTGAAAGGGAGTAGTAATCCTTCTTTCCAAGTTGTCAATTGGTATTTTATAATAAGATGTCTAGAGGACATTGTATGATAACTAGACAATTAGGGCAGTCATACGATTAATAAATCAATGGCTAGGAGTATTGCTTAGTACTGAAATGTCACCGTGATGTTTTGCAATAATCATTCAATTTATCTAATGAGTTGTAGTTGCATCATTGTGATACTCATGGAATGAATACAGCTAGAACAGGTGAAGTCATCAGATAAGATCCAAAAACATTGATGATTGATTTCGACTGTTATTGACAGTTGGGAACTTTGACACACCAATACTAAAAGGATTTTGCATTCTTTTCTTTCCAAACACTCAGGTTACATTTTGTGGCAAGTGTTTGCGAACATTTGTGTTGTTTCGTAGTGCTAAATCATACCTGTGGATCTGGTACGTCTACATTAATCTTCTTGAAAGGCAGTAGAGAAACTGTGCTCTAACACAACATGGATGTGTGTACGCTAAATATTTGTTTAAGTTGTTTTTATTCTTATCTGATGTAAACTTTCGTATCCATAGATGGCAGTACTAGCATGGCAAACATAGAAAGTCGAGCTAGTGGCTATCATCAATGCTTCTACGATATTAGATTGTGTATGTATACATACATGGGATGCTATTTTGGTAGTGAATTATGACGGAAATTACCATTTCTGAGCACTTACGTCCAGGATTTCTTGTATTCTCATTGTGCTATTTAAACTAATATTGTTCTGACTTAAGAGACAGCACGTGTGTGCCATATGTATATTCTAGAACACACAAAGGACCAGTTTTGCCACTGACTGGCATGGCAAAGTATTCTTTGGGAAATATGTAATGTTGAGGCAGATATGTGTGTATGTTGGTACATACTTCTAAAGCTATAAGTGAGTTGGATTTACACATGTTAAGATGATAGCATAATTTCTAAGGAAAATAAAAACAATAATTCATTATAACATTGAGTGGTGTATATTCCTTGGAAAACCACAGTAATTAGCTTTAACCAAGTTGAGAAAAGAATTCAACTTTCATTATTCATTTTAATGTAAAGGTTATGCTAGTTTAGTGTAAATCTGAAGTATTTGTAAGCATTTGGTTTTCACTGAGGAAAAGAAAGGTAAAAGGTTGTGAGTGTGTTCTACACTATACCAAATGAGAAACGTGGCAGACTTTTGTTTTCAATGATGTTAATGAAGGAGTATTTTGCATTTGTGGCATCTGGAATACTTAGATTTATTGTTAGAAATATGTTTTAGTTTTGGAAATGGCCTATTTCTCAACGTTATGAAAGTTACTTAATGTTTTATCTTGAAATTCCTCCTGTACAAGATAGTGGTTAAACATGAATTTTCTATTAACTACATTTACAGGGGGGTTGAGCATGTGATACTAAAACGATTTTGGAAACTCTCAACGTCATTACAGTCCATGTCGCCATGTCCAGTCACGGTCTACCTGATGACTATGCATCTTTACAATAGCCCTGCAGAGTAGTTTCCATTGCAAAAGGCTCCGTCATAAGGTTGTTATGTCCAAAGCACACCACTTCTCTCTGCAGGCTTTCCATAATCTATGCAGTATACGAGAATTTTGATTTCCCAATAAATATTTTAATGGTCTGATCATACATAAATACATAGTTGCTGCATCCAACAACTTGACTATTATGTTTTTATGTGTAATAAGCATGAATACTCGTTTTATTCTCCAACTGTTTGAGGTGTAGAATAGTTGACTGGGAGGTGTAAATCATAACTTGATAAACCCATACCCTGTTTGCCTCGTTTCTAGATGGAAATACTACGAAATGCCCAAAAATGTCAAAATGTAGTTCTGATACATTCTGTTGTACCATAACTTTATATCAGCTGCGGTTTTCACGAGACTTTCGTACTATTGCCTGGGGCACATAGGTGGCTTTTACCACTGACCTTTGTGTTTGTGGATGTTCACCTGTTAAAAGAAGCTGCGCTTTGCTTACTTTGGTGGGGTTGGACTAGTTGCAGTTCTTTTCTGGGTGATACTGATACCTACGTCGATCCATATCACTTTGTTGTCAATTTCATTATAGGCAAGGGGTATACCTATGTTTGAAATTCTAAATCTCCAATGTAAACACTTCTTTAGTACCTGAGTGTATATATATATTCTGTATTGGAAAGGACTTTACATATATTTACAAAATGAGCAATTTTCAGTATACCAGAAATGAATTCTGCTTTACTACGGACTTATATCAATTGTCGTTGTCATGCGACTTGCTGATTTGCATTGATTTTACTTATTTATTTGGATGATATTTAAATTGTTTCAGACGGCAAGTTGGTGATGTTAATAAACACATTAAGAAACATTGAAGACTAGAGACATTGGTCACTGCTAGGAATTAGTTAACTTAATTTTAGTAACCAATGTAGGAAACCATTTAGCAGTTGTCATATTTGTTCCTAAGCCTTTTCACCAATATTGAGACTGGCTTAGAACTGTGTTGATTAAGATGGAATGTTTCTTACTCAATGTCAGTGAGTACTTAGAATTTGTTTGAGTGTTAGCTACTCTGAACAAGACCCTTCACCTCGTCGCTAATAAATCTATGCTGATAGAAGAGAATTTTCTTGAACTAGACCCACTAACTACCAGTAAGAAATATACATTGGATCTGATGATATCCTGCCACAAGTGGCATCCAGAAAGACAAATAGTAGTATACCAACACCAAACCTGGAGCTGGCTCAGTCGACTCCTGTTTATTCCAAGAATAATGCTTCAGTCAAGAAAACATAGTGTTATGTTGAAGAGAGTTATATTTCTTGTCTAAGAGAGACATTATTATGAATGTTCAAGAGAACCACGACATCTGATTGCCCTATAAGAATTTCCCAGCACTACCAAAGCCTAGGAAAAAAAAAATGAAGAGCAAGAATACCCTAACAGAGTGGCACCGTCACACTGGTATTAGAGCTACACAATTGCCGATCAATAACAATCTAATAAAGCCTGAGCCACACCACCGTAGAAAGATTGTGCCACTTCTAACAGGACCAAACCACCAAAACGTATAGAAAGCTTGGCCTTGGTACAGCAGAACCTCTAGTATTGCAAGAAAATGGGGCAAAAAAAAATTAGATCATCAACTATCTGCTAAGATACTGTCGAGGTGGTCTTAGGTGAGCCTCTAGAGGGTCTCAGCTAAACTGCAGTGATTACAGAGGACCTCATCAGCCTATCACCATCCATCTAACTATCTAGGCCCAGTAAGGTTTTTCTGTATAGCTGTGTAATTTTAAACTGACTTTATGTGATTTTTATTTGTGACTTATTGTATGTTCTGCATTTTATTTTTTCAATTTGGCTAATTCTGATTTTCTCAGTTTATTAAACTGAATTCTGAGGATAAAATCAGACCTTGGACTCATTTTAAGCCATTATATTTTAGTTTTTCTTATCGTTTACGCTCTTAAGACTATATTGTTTTAACTTATATATAACTTTGGGTTTAATCTGATTTTATTTTCAATTACGTTTTCTTATTTCACTGTAATATTTTTAGTTTCGTTTTCCTTTATTCTGTCGTCATCAGTTTGAGATTATGATTAAATTATGTTGTTTTCTTTTTTTTATTATACCTATTTTGAAGTAATTTAACCTGTATCTTGATTAATATATCTATTATTTCTATTCAGTTTTGCATCATGTTCATTTCGGTCAATATAGTAAAGTTTACCTTTGTTTTCCAGATGTAAGTGTCATGGTGCCATATGTGTCACCTGAATAGGTGATTAATGAAAACCACAACTACTTTAAATTATTTACTCATATATTCTGCCTTTGTTTTTCCATATTTAAGTGTCATGGTGCCATTTGTGTCACCTGAATAAGTGATTAATAAAAATCACAACTACTTTAAATTATTTACTCATGTATTCTGCCTTTGTTTTTCCATATGTAAGTGTCATGCTGCCATTTGTGTCACCTGAATATGTGATTAATAAAAACCACAACTACTTTAAATTATTTACTCATGTATTCTGCCTTTGTTTTTCCGTATGTAACTGTCATGGTGCCATATGTGTCACCTGAATAAGTGATTAATGAAAAACCACAACTACTTTAAATTATTTACTCACGTATTCTGCCTTTGTTTTTCCAGATGTAAGTGTCATGGTGCCATTTGTGTCACCTGAATATGTGATTAATGAAAACCACAACTACTTTAAATTATTTACTCACGTATTCTGCCTTTGTTTTTCCAGATGTAAGTGTCATGGTGCCATTTGTGTCACCTGAATATGTGATTAATGAAAACCACAACTACTTTAAATTATTTACTAATGTATTCTGCCTTTGTTTTTCCAGATGTAAGTGTCATGATGCCATATGTGTCATCTGAGATGGTGATTAACATAAACCAAATCTACATTAGCTCCATTGAAATTTGAACATTTAAACTTAATTTATAACTAGAAAATATTTTATTTTTATTCAAATATATTTTGGATTAAATTCTTTCGACCGGCTTTATATAGAAGGTATGTTGAGGGTACGTCTTAACCCTTTCGAATCTCTACTCACATCAAAGAGTTTTAGATTATTTAAATTCGAAACACCCTAACATTAATTTTACTTGTGAAACTGAATACAAAAAACTGTAAATTGCCTTTTCTTGATATCCAAATCAACAGATTAAATAACCACTTAACAACATCCGTTTATCGTAAAAAAAAAAAATATATATACAGGCTTCCACAGTTTTATTCCGAATTCCTTTAAACGTAACCTTATTCTTAGCCTTCTCAATAGACCATATAACATCTGTTCTAACTACCTCTCTCTTCATACCGAAATCACCACCTTACAGAATATTTTGACAAACAACGGCTATCCCTTGCATTTTATTCAAACCCTAACACGCAAATTCCTTTCTTACAAATTTGACCCCCCCCCAAAAAAAACAACAACAACCCATACACTGTTCATGAATACCAATTAAGATTGATCGTTCCTTTTTTTTTAAATAATGAAAAAGTTTTATCCTCAAGTTCACAAACAAATGATATTTAAATCACCTTTCAAAATACAAAATCTATTTCGATCTAAAGACCTATTACCTACCCCTATGCGTTCCAAGATCGTATATAAATACACGTGGTGGCTGTAATGCCACTTATATTGACAAAACTATACGCCAATTGCACATGCGAGCCTGCAAACACATAGGAGTATCAAGCAGAACTGGTGAAAAACTATCAAATCCACCAGACTCAACAATTCACACACATGGTGAAATCAGTAACCATCCTGTCTTGTTTACGAATTTCAAAGTCATCTCATCTGGATCATCCAATGTTGAACTTTTAATTAAAGAAAGTTTATCTATTATAAATGAACTCCCAACTTTGAATAATAACACAAATTCACTACAATTAAGTCTGTTCTAAATAACTTATATAATATCGTTACATTATTCTATTCTCTGTTTATTTGATTCTCTTTTAATTTATTTCATACTTTTATTCTGTATTTTAGTTACTTTTTATAGAATGTTTAAACTTTGTAAAATGTCTGTACCTAATAATTTACCATGATCAATATAGCTTGCTGAAGATGGAACATGTATATTCCGAAACGTTCAAGAATTAAATGTTTGTTATTGAACATACATATGTCAAATGTTCGTTGTTGCTGCTGTCGTCCCGTTCTTTTGGATTATTTTCTTAAAATAACTCACGCAGGAATTCTCCAATCAATTAATGAACAAGATATAAATATCCACAAGTCTGTATTAACCTTTGCCTTTGGCAAAAGTTACCAGCCACAGTGGTGATTTCATAGATCACGTTTCTGTATTCTATCTCCTCTAGGGTGTGAGTCATGCTCAAGTGGAGGAGTGACACAGAAGTTTGTAAAAGTTAGTATAAGCATGAAGTTATTTTCACTTGAATATGTAAAACGAGAATATAGTCACTGAGATAAATAATTTAGAATTATTGTTTGCCGTAGTAGAACTTTGGTATGACTTGAAAGTTTGGTACATATACAACCCTTTCTGTCTTTGTAGAATGAATGTGTGCTTTCTTCTCCGACCCTAACACCCAGATAATTCCTAATGACGAAGAAAACAAGAATAAAAAGCGATTGTGCCTTCAGTAAAAAATACTTTTATTTGAACACTAGTGGAGTCTTTACTTTGTAATATGTTTCTTCTCGAGGCTTCCGTTTGAAAACGCAATATTTACATGCTGGGTCTAATTTGAACTTAGTACACCATACACTGATGAGTGTATATGACTATATCATGAAACCTTAGTGAATTGTTTTTCTTAAAGTTTGCTATTTAGAAAATATACATGTACATAATAAAAACCTCATTTCTTGTCAAAAAGCCCTATAAAATCCATTTTTATACATTGAATATATTTTATAAAAAAAGACGAAATAAATACCAATTACTTCGTTCATTGTAAAAAGAAAGGGATGAATATTTACACTGTCTTCTCATGACGTTGGTTTGTCCTTCTTTTTTTGTAAAAATAAAAGCAACATAACAAAGAATTAAACATATATATATATATTATAGTAATTCATGGAGCTTCACACGAGGGAACCGCGTGCCATAAAATGCTCACGTAGTATTCTGAAACATTACCTGAAAATGTATCATTTAAGTATTATGTAGCACTTTCCAAAGGAGGGGTTATTAGCCTTGATGTAAAAAAAGAAAAGAATGAAAATGTGCATGGCTAATGGTCGGGAAATAATTAATCTGAGGTGTTTACTTTGTTCAAGATGCTTATTCATAATGCCAATCTTCTCTCTCTCAGGATAATTCCACTATTGTTCTTCATTTAACCAGCCGCGCTGCCTGCCACTATTTCCCGCGGAATGCAGCAATGTATGCGATAAAACTCTGTACTCGCCTAACTCTTCATACTTAAGCGTAAAGGACCTTGCCCTGTACTAGGTTGTTTTAGCAATGTCAGTCGAAGCAAATACGACAATAATACATCGATAACACAATTCTAATGTATGAATAAATTAAAATGTTTACTTAAAAATCTAATCCTTTGTATAGATTACTTACTTGATTAAAGACCTTTCATATTTCTTTTAAAATATTAGTGATTTGAAGTTAAAGTAAAAAATTAGGCCTAGTGGGTGTTAGCTGAGTATGAGATCTACTTTATTCTTGGCAGTTAGCATAAACAGATATCTTGTTGAAAAGGTTACTACTAACTATTACACAATTACTAATACCAAGGATAAGAATAATGTATAATAATTAGATACAATAAAAAGAATAGAAGGTAAATAAAATATTGTTATTAGGTCTCAGTATATAAACAAATAATAACAAAAACGATTATTGTTGCTCCTGTGGCCTAATGGATAAGGCGTTGGCCTCCGGAGCCAAAGATTGTGGGTTCAAGTCCCACCAGGGGCGAGGTGTAACTTCTTCTATATTTTTATTAAATAGAACTATAGAATATATGCGTGTTTGTAGTTTTTGACAAAAGGTTTATGTAAATACGTATATGCGTTATAATGCTTCTTGCAGAATAGAAAAATTCGTTACAGCTGTGTATTTGAATCAACGTATTATGTGATTCATAATTCATTAGTTTACCAACAATACTACAACCTTGAAAAGAAATATACCAAAAAAATAATTTAATTTATTATAAAGCTTTATTGCTATGAGTATGCTAAACAATACTTCGTTGTGATCAAATCATAAGTTTGTCCCTGACTTACGCTTATTTCTAAATTCCAAGAATTTTTATAGAATCTTCTAAAATGTTTAAATTTTGTAAAAAAATCTTCTCTGAAGTTGATACACATATGATAGAATAATGTTTCCACTGAAAAAAAATTTCATTTTACACTAGCAAATGAATTGGTTGAGGAAAAATTGGGTATAAATTTTTTTAGAATACACAATTTGCAATAGTATGGAGATGCAGATTTTCTGTAATTGTTGTTAGTAATAGATAAAAACAATGCTTTGTCCATCTTAACATAAAGTGCCATTATTTTTGTCAACTTGTGTTAACAGTTCTGATCCAATCATTATATTACACTTAAAGTACATTGAGCTAAAGATTATCACATTTTAACATGACCGTTTTATTTACTTCAAAAATTTAACACTAGATGGCAACACATGAAAAAGTATTTATTATAATTCTTAAAGATAATAATGGATATTTAAAAAACATATATAATTATAGGGTTTTTTAAGTAGCTAGGAAACCAAATAAAATTTGAAAAGAAACAATCTCTACTCATCGTTAACCAAGTATTTTGCTTTTGGCAAAACTCTTGAGTATCGTAATAAGTGACGACAAATCCATCACTTTAACAAATTCATTAATCAATAATCACCAATCTCCTCTAGTCTCACCTGAAATCGTTTCTAGACTTTCAAAAAGTTTATATTCATTAAGCCATGCTCATCTCATGACGTGAAACTTCCTCTATACAAACAATAATATAAACGTTTAAATTAAAAAAACAAAATATCTAACAACACAGCAGTATCTGATACAGACAGATAAACAATTACACAACTTAAATTTAAACAAGCTTCCCTGTGGCTCAAGGGTAAGTCTGATGACTTATAACGCTAAAAACTAGGTTTTGATACCCTTGGTGGGCACAGCTCAGATAGCCCATTGTGTAGATTTGCGCTTAACAAGAAATAAACAAAAGATTTAAAACAAAAATAAGAAATAATTCAATTCAAATAAATGTTTTGATAACCATCGAAAACTTCTATTTCATATATGTAAGCTACTCATTAATACGGATTAATACAACTGCAGGCCATAGGCAACGATTGAGGGCACTCATCCATTCGCAATTACATATATATATATTGGTGAAACGTTTGTGACAAGCCATCAGGGCCTTAACATATTTAATAAACGCGTTGCCCCACAAATCAACAATAATATAGTTTTCAACAACATGATATCCCGACAATGCGGTGGATAAACGCATTATAGCCGTTTAGATTGTTATCCAACAGAGTCATAAAGTATTGACCCAACGCGTTGCAAGGAAAGTCAGTAAGACTGTCGCAATTATTGCTAGGCTTCGTATTTTGAAGTGTTATTATTATTTTATATATGCTTAATAATATGAGACATATCAGTTTTATTGCCAAGTTCGACAACACATTGCGTCAATACATCACGACCCTGTTGGCTACCGATTTACAGAGCCATAACGTGTGGATCCAATGCGTTGAGTCATTACGTTATGGCATCGTAGATGGGAACCAATACATCCATGGCACCTTGATCCAACGTGTAGCAACCAGTCCTGCTACGCGTTGTACCAATATGGCTTGTCGTAAACGTGTTCCTATGTTGTTACGCGATTTCTTTTTTAGTCTTCAGTAAACATTATGCATAATCTAGGTTCAATAACATTTTATAGGCTATGTTTGCTGGCAAGCCTCATTTCATAAATCATGTTTCAATAGAAATTCTGAAGCTTATAACATTGTAGTAGCGTCGCTCTTTCGTGGGCGGGTTCTTTTCAATTATCTGGTGAAAATAATCCATTGTCCAGTCCACTTAACGATAATAAATTACATTATTTCCTCGTTTAATGTTTCTACAAGCTTGAACACTTGTACACAGCCATTAATTGTTGTAAGCTTATGTTAGAAACAACATTAACTGACGTAAAATAAATCAACTTACTTGTACAAAGTTGCTATGATAGCTAACACAATTACTAGTTCACTTTCTTTCTCTGAAATCAGTCTATTAATTACATCCTTGATTATTTTTTAACTCGTTTCCTAAGTAACCTCTGAACGCTTCACGGAACGTCATGTGTATAATCTACACTTGTTCTAGATATTTCTAGGACCAGTTTGATCTTAATTTCATATGCCCTCTAACTAACATCTAAATTAAGCAAGTTACAACATTATAAATATAGACTATAGAACTCCCCTCTTCTTGGGTTGCAAAGTCTCTTGAATAATTCTAATACAGAAATAAATAAAACACGGCACTAACTTGTCAATTCACTACGTCTTTTTGGTGGTTTTCTCTTCTAAGGCCCAAGGTATATAGATGGAATGGTGCCTTGTCCTTTGTTTCCACCGACTGCCCTATCACTGGGAAAGTATTTCCTGGTTGAATGAATCCACTAGCGCCCCCATCCTTGATGATCCTCTGGAAGCAATATTATCAGGAACTCTGGGCTTCTTTGCAGGTTGGGGGTTCTCCTAATAAGTTCTTCTTCTGAGTTACCCAGTTGGCTGTTCTCTCACTGACATACTTCCAACGACAATCATGGTGGATGGCCTTTGACTTGGAATACCTCTCTCTGAACACCTACTAAACTTTGGAGCTTGTACTCTCTTGCAATGAGAACTATTCAGTCATACCATATCACTTCACTGGAATTTAATTGTATCAGCACTTAAAGCATAGCTACCTTTTGCTTTATTGCAAACTGATTTACCTCATTCCCGGGTAAAGTCATGTATGACATCTTCATTCTTCACATCCGAGAGACCTCTTCCAATCACCAATCTTGCATTACACATTGGAGTATTTTGTTCCACTGTACCACAGTCACTAGAAGAAGAATTATTGCTATTAATTTATGATTTAAGTATCTCTCTTCTTGGTGGCACAATGACCACCATCCCTTTTTCCACTGTACATTCAAACTCCAGAAGAGTAATGCCATGTAGTGCACAGAGGTTACCTGATCGTAGACTATGAAGCTATCTGAAGCTAGCATGACCTCACATACATGTCTCCACATGAATTCAGTTCCCAAAATTCACTCTTCCTCTATGTCAATTACCCACATATCATGAAGCACAGAGAAGTTTCCTACAGTAATAGTGCTTCTGACTTTCCTTTTGATGGAACTTTATGTCAGCCTGCTGTTTGCGTCAATCTTCCTTCCTTCTTCAGTGTTGGAGGTAATTTTTCATCTTCATTAACAGATCAGGAGGAACAGTTGTAGCTGTGAAACCAGTGTAAATCAGCATACCAAGATTTTCCATGAATAAGGCCATGTCTGTGTACAACTTTCCTCAAATAATGAACTTCTTTCCTCATTAATGGTAGATAGAGTATTTCCAGCTGAACCTCCTCTCATACATCCAACTAATTCCTGTTTATTTGTTTTGATATCTCATTAGCTCTGTGTCATTCCTTTGATCTGGTTAGATTCTACCTCCTTGGCTGGATAACAGCTGGTCTTCTTAGTCTTGGCTGTAATAACCAGATTTCCCAAAAACTATAACAGTTACATTTTTTTTATGGTAACCTTTGAGAGCTTTTATTCCACATTGGCCTTTGCCTGAAGATTCTAAGAATATATCTTTTCAAGTTACACTTAAAACATTTGTTGTTTTATGGTTTATTTCCTCGATTCTGTTTACCTAGCAGTCTGATTAATTCTTTCATTTCGTCTAGACTATTGTTAAGAGGAGTTAATGTTTCAATACTGCAGAATCTGATATCCTCGTAACTTCTAAATGGTTCCTTTATCAGTTCGTTTGTGACCTTAATGGATTGTAGTTTCATCACCAACTAATGAGTTCCCTTTAATAAAGTACATCTACATTGCTTCAGCCTTACCTGCATATCCTCGTCTGTTATAAATTGTTCATGTGTCAACGACTCCATCATTTCATGAGAAACATCTAAGTAAGGTAACTGGGCAAGCATTTTCAAATCTTCTGCCAGTTCAGCTAAGGTCTATTTTTGCTTCCATACCCTGTTCCAAATCTTTTCTCTAGACAGATACTAATGCTGGATAGTTGCTACGATTTTCAGTTGGAAGGTTACTTAATGTTGTCGAACCTGGTCCTTTTAGATGGAAAGCAAGATAGATGTCTTGTTGTTCACCATTCCACCCATTCACTCTGGACATGATTTCAAACTGAGCCTGGTATGACTCCCATGGTACCTTCCTATCATAGTCCATTGGCTGATATTGAGCTAGTCAGCTAAACTCGGGAACGGATTTGGTAATGTCATGGCTGGAGCAGTCCTGTCATGTTCTTCTTGGTCTTCTTTAATTTTCTATCCCTTTCTTCTAATCATCTGCCTCATTCTTCCTAGCTTTTCTTTTTACTTTTCTATCTCTTTCTTCTTGGTCTTCTTTACAGTTTCTGTTTCATTCTTCTCATTTTCCGCTCTTTCTTCCTGATCTTCTTTTAAAATTTCATCTTCTCAAATAATGCTTCGCTCTCACTCTTTGACCTCGTGGTCGTCATCTTTAACAGTTGAAGTTTAGTCAAAATTATATCTTATTTTTCACCGAAATAATACTCCACTTCTGACATAAGTATAGTCTTTCATTGGCGGGCTCTTTTAAATTATCAATTCAAAATAATTCAGCATCCAGTCCAAGTAACGATAATAACTTACTTTACTTCCTCTTTCAACGTTTCTACAAACGTGAACACTTGTCATTGCCATAAATTGCTGTGTTCTTACGTTACCAGTGACGATAACTAACGTAAAACAAATCAATTTACTTCTACAAAGTAGCCGTGATAGCTAACAAATTTACAGGTTCACTCTATATCTTAATATCGTTCTTTTAATGATATTCTTATGTATCTTTCAACTCGCTTTCTAGTTGAGTTCTCCATACTTCACAGTATGTCATATTTATAATATACACTTGTTCTAGATATTTCTAGGACTTCTTTGATCTTAATGACATGCGCCCTCTAGCTAACATCAAAATCAAACAAATAATAACATTATAAATATAGCTGACAACAATATGCTTAACTCACAAATAAAATTTAGTCAACTACTTTCTTACTTTCATATTTTTCTCCCAAACTGGCTGACAAACTAATAGACTCAGTAAATGATTGATAACATGTTCACTAACTGACAGAATGGCTCAGTGAGTAACATTCTAACTAACTAATTCGTTTTGACTCACTAAATAATAATTAACTGGTTATCTCTTAAATTCACTGATCTCCTGACTGAATGTCTAACTATCCAACAATATTTTGGTGACGAAATATTGTTATGCTATTTACCCCATAATTCTGGAATATTAGAGACATCGTCTACTTATTACGTCACGTCAATTCTAGAACTCACAGCAACCAACAATACAAACATCTAATTATTAAAAGCATAGTTCACAATGCTGCCCCTCCGTGAACTTTGAAGACATCTGAACAATCCTAATATGCAAATAAATATATATCCACTTAAAATTACATAATAATGTAACTATTTACAATTAACAAAATTAATTCACAAATAAATGTTACAATAATTAAATTTGAAATAAATTAACTCAAATAATTCAGCACCCTCTATTTTACTACGATAAATGGCTTGGATGAAAAACGCTCGTTAGTTGATCTTTGAATGAGACAGGCAATCAGTAAAGACATATAATTGTTTCTGGGCGCACCTATTTTCCGTTATTTATTCATTCTTCGCCCTTGTTTACATACTAGAAAAACTGACATTTAAAGCTCTATTTAGTTAAACGAGGACAAATACAAGTTTAATTTCAGAGAAAACAGAGATTTCATATAGTGGCGTAATGATACTTTCATTGTATTGAAAACTGGGTAGAGATCATGTAATCATAACCACGTGATATCAGCCGCTTTCCGCATTGACGACTTTTTAATTGGCAATACATTCGGATATTAATGTAGCGATCAGAGATAAATATAGCATAGCGATTGAATTACTAGGAATATAATTAAATGTGTTAAAAACAGATCGTCTATCTTCTGCTGAAGTTAAGCACTTTGCTGACCTCCCATAGAAGTCCCTCCAAAGATTATCACAACAGATGACCATTGGCTTCAACCACTTACTCATCATGGATTTCACTTTTTGAACTACAGATTAGCTGCTTTCATTACTCTCCACACCTGTCCTTCTTGTCACTAGATTTCTAACCTCTGGTGGTGTAACTGTCGCATAATGCATGGGCATTTGGTGTAACTGTCACATAATGCATGGGCATTTCCTGGTCACAGACTGAAAAGCTGTTTCAAGCTAATATAATCAGTCCTCTGGTTCTCCTCATGAAGTTAGAATTCAGTAAGCAATCATCCTCTTTGTCAAGTTTTTACATGTCATGTGGTGTAGAGAAGCTTCTTACAGTTAAAGTGACTTTCAACTTTCATCTTGCTCAAACTTTATGCCTACTTACTGTACGCATTAATTCATCTTCTTGCTTCATCTCTAGAGGCAATATCCCATTTGTCATCACCAAATAGGGTCAAACAATTATAGTTCTAGAAACAGTGTTGATAAGCATCATGTAAGTTTTCCAATCAATAATCCCACTGACTCATGGATTGATCTCTTTAAAAATACACTCGTTATTTCTAATGAAGAAAATATATAACTTTCTTCCTCAATATGCCATTTTCTGTTTTAATATCAGTGATTGTTTCATCACAGATTCGTATATCATTTGTTCTTCTGTCCTATGGCTTACCTTCTCCCCCCTGAGTAAACCTCCTTCTACTGAAAGGCTTTAGTCTGCAGTTCATAGCCGCATGCCATTGTTTTACAGGAAACACTTTTTCTACTTCTTCTATTCCGAGATAACAGTAGTCTAATTAATAGTTTTAGTTCCTTTAGATTATCATCAGAGAGAGTTTATGTTTCAATACTACTTGATCTGGTAACCCCATAACTTCTAGATGATATCTTTAGTTATTGATCTGTGATATTAAATAATTCAAGTTTCTTTGCAAACTAGAGCTGTAAACCTACCTTTCGTTAGCCTACTCCACATTTTCTTACCCATGATGGCTTCTATGAATTGATCACGTGCCAATGAATCCATCATTTCACATAGATTCCATGTAAGATATTTGGGCAAACCTTTCCAAATCTTACACAATTTTGGCTAAAGTCTCTTCTGTACTCTAAACTTTGCATTGGAAACTTCCTTTTAATGTGTCACTCCAAACTTGTCTGATAAAACAGCCACCAATTGTTGATAATTGTTATGGTTCTCAGTTGGAAGGTTGCTTAATGTTGTTAAAGCTAGGCCTTTTAAATGGTCAGCAAGGTCAATAGCTTGTTGTACATTATTCCATCCATTAATTTTGGAAATCATTTAAAAATAAGCCTGACATGCCTCCCATTGTACTTTCCATCATATTATCTTCCTTTCTGAATTGGTGTTGCTTAACTGGCCAACTAAATTCTAGAAATGGACTAGGTAGTGGCATAGCTGGAGTAATCAAGAAAGGTTCTGTAGTCATAGATGGCACATCAGTAGTAGTAACAGTTGTAGACCAAATAGATTCTCCTATTCCATATTTTATAGTAAGTTATTTTTTCAGTTGGAATTTTTTCAGTTGTGCAGATGCGGAAAGAAGTGTAGCTGGTTTGATCCGTATATTTACTAATTCATTTTCCAAATGCTTTATTCTGTTGTTTGTGTTATTTTCTACTTTACTGATTTTATTGCTATAATCTTTCTGTACTTTTTAGACATCTTTCAGTTCTTATCAGTTTTGTCATTACAGTGTTTCTGAACTTTGTTGATTGTACATTTTCAGCTTTGCTGTTATAATCCTTCTTCACATCTCATATAGCTTCTTTGAACTTTTCTTCAACTTTTGGTCTTAAATATTCTTTATATTGTATGCCTTTATGTTAACTCCTTTTTTAAATCCTGTTTTTTATCTCTTGATCTTCCTTTTACTTTATGTCTCTCTGTTCTAATTTTCTGTAAATTTTTGTTTGATTGTCTTTTAATTTTCTATCTCCTTTTTATTGGTTGTCTTTTAATTTTCTATTTCCTTCTTCCTCGTCTTCTTGTAATTCTTTTTCCACTGTTTCACAATTTCTTGTAAATTTTCAGTCTCGCTTCGAGCATAGTTTGTCATCTTGAAGTTTAGTTTAGGTTCTGTTTTATTTTCACCAAACTAGGCCAACTCCTGACACCATTCTTGTAACATATTCTAAAGTATGTGGATTATTTTTCATTATTCGTCCAGTTCACTTAATAATAACAAGTTATTTCTTTCTTCAGTAATGTTCTACAGGCTATGTTTATTGATAAGACCTTACTTCACAAATTGTTTCACCGTAAATTATTTTAGTTACTACATACTGTGATATCAGTATGACTCTTACCATGTACCGAGTAGCTCTAGAGCTTGTAATAATTTCCTTGTGTAATGTTTCTAACCATCTAAACGTCTGCTTGACAAATTGCAATGACTGTAGGCCTAGTTGTATGGCTTTCCTTCTTTATGAAGTTATTGAATCTGCTCTTCTACTTGGTTCTACTTCTTTATCATATTTGTTCTCTGTTACTTTGACATATCCTTGTAATTACCAGGTGGTGAGGAAAATATAGAACATCTGGTGTCAATCCTGTCCTTGTCTCTCTTAAATCAAGTTAAATAAGCCACATCAATTTTTACCCACCATGGCTGTTACTCAGCAGGTGATTGTACTTTTATGTTTGGAAGACATTTGGATGAGCAAATGCAACTAATTTCAATTGATTAAATATTTATAGACTGTTGTACTTATCACCTGTATTTTTGAGGTTAGAAGCTTGAAAACTGATGGAGTTGCTCTAGAGATGAACACAAGAATACAACATAACAATTATTAAAGTTTACCAGGGGAATATAAGATTAAAGTATCGTGGAATGGTATTTAGTGTTTCACGAAATATCACTGTTGTTGATCATCGAGAACAGCATATCATTGCTCTAAGATACTTTAATTATAAAGTTAAAGAACCCTCAGTAAACACTTGTTTGCACTGTTTTGCAGTTATATTTGGGTATGAAAGATTTTACATACGAAATTTGATTCCCAACCTTATGCAGTGTTTTACTTGCCAAAGATATCTTCATATTGTTTCAAACTGCAAAGGTAGTGCCCCATTTCAACATGTGGTATCCTCACATTTGTATACTGACTTCAGCTGTTTGTACCTATTGTGGTGGGCTTTATTATGTTGGATTTTAGACAGTGTCCCAAACTTCTTTGATCAAAGAAACTATACTAAACTAAGATTGTCTATAAGATCATTAGTGTTGAAACAAAAACGTCCTTTTCTCCTGCTCTTATGATTTCTGAGCTTTCTTATGCCAATGCACTTTCCTGTAAATTACCTATTCCTCTCTCTTTTATCCTTCTGATAGTGTCCACCATCGTTAGTCTATTGAACAAATCAACAGAGTTTGATTGTAATTCTTCTTTGGACTTTTGATTTTTATATTGGAATTTATCAATGATTGTACACAAACCTGTAAACGTTCTGAGACCATTGATATTATACCAAGAGCAGTTGGTAATGACGTTCTTTTTGCAGACTTGGCTTATGAAGATCTTAATGATTTTCTTTGATCTTTTGAAATTACAGTCTTTTCATCTTTTCTAATGAAATGTTCAAAGACTGTGATTATGACCTCTAATTCTCGAATTACATCTATTTGTTGAAAGAACGTTTACCTTCTTATTATCGATTGTCATGCATATTAAAATTGACAGACACTCCTAGAAGCATGAAGACATGTCGTCTCTCGTTATGGATGTCTTTTTTTTTCTACCATTCTCGTGTTTCTCTTTCAGAGGTTATGTGATTTTATGTTGTTTTGTGTGTAACGCTACCACTCTTTCTCTACTTAATATATAATCCATGTTGTAATTTTAGTTATGATGGCTTTGCTTCATAAATTATTCTTTAATTTTAATAAATAAGGTTATATTGGCTATCATCTACTTTGGAGGTCCATATATTCTAATTCTAATGGTGTGCTCTAGGTAAGCTTTGCTCAGTAACGAAGTTTCATTATCCTTAATGGTGGAACCATTCTAGTTTGGAATCACGTTGAGATTCGCCCTGACAACGAATTATATAGCCCACATAACCATGATTACACTTTGTACTTATAAATTTATAGATGACATAAGAGTGATGCATTGTCAGAATTATGCCTTTAAATTTAAAGTAGATATTCAAATGATTATCGGCTTAAAAACAAATCTGTCCTAGACAGTCTTAATATTTTCTTTAATTCTATAGCATTTCTCCGTATATGAGAAAATACTGTTGCGTCATCGAGGTCACGTGACTGGTGTGGCGCCACCTATTTT
>NW_013667109.1:72093-73325 GCF_000517525.1 Limulus polyphemus
CAGAGCACAGATAGCCTATTGTGTAGATTTGTGCTTAATTACAAACATACAAATCCTTTTATTATTAAATCCATAGTGATTTCATCAGGCACTAATTACATACTCTGCTTTAATTGACTCCTGTAACTGATTAAGTAATCCTGCCTTTAAATTCAAAGCCAGAATCTTTTTTATCCCCCTTCTAGAGGCTAAAATCCTTAAACAAAGTAGCCCTCGTACATTACCAGACAGTCTTCACTTACTATACAAAAATTATGATAACACAGGCTTGTGAGGGTTTTATTGTCTTGAAATTTTTATATGTTCTACAGTAATTTCTGTACGCTGAATCCGAAAATGATACCATTTTCCTCCACCACGTACAGATTCTTCACAAAAAGTCATATGTACTTTTACATAAATAAATCATTATCATTGAAATCGAGTCACATTTTGTTATGCTCAAAATGTTGATAACCGCTGGCTATAGATTTCTCGAGACTAGTCGCGACGTGAGAGTCTTATCGATCGTTCTAGAACCCACGAGAAACACTCCACTAACAGGCCGCATGACGTGTCATTTCTGGATGGAATTTGTTTGTGCGTGCACTTTGACATTGTTTTTTCCTTTCAATATTATTTATTCGTCACTATGGCAACAAGAAGTTGTGTAAATGACCCAAATATATTCTGTTTTATTTGTGGTAAATTTGTTGTAAAGAAACAAAGGCAGAACATTACAGAATTCGTCAAAAAAGCGTATTACGCAGATTTTGAAATAAAACTTGGGACCACGACAAATCATGGACTCCGCACAAAATTTGCACCATTTGTGTCGAAGAGTTGAGACAATGGACTAAAAGTAAGAAAAAGTTTTTGCCTTTTGGAATTCTAATGGTCTGGCGTGAGTCTAGAAACCACTGAGATTACTGCTATTTTTGCTCATGTAACGTGCAAGGCTACAACACTCGAAATAAAAAGGAAATTTCTTCTCCGAACTTTCAATCTACTATAAGACCTGTTGTTCATGGACCTGATGTACCTGTACCTACTCCACCTGAGACTCTTGGTCTCTGATTCTGAATTTAATGTCAATAGAAATGATGATAGGGACTGTTTTCAACCTGAAACGTCTGGAAAGGTTTCATCAAGACATCAGGGAAATGGAGAGGAGGTATCAGGGAAGGTGGAACATCTGCATGGTGGCTGATTACTGCTGGTCATTGAAATGAGATGCTCCAGATGCAATACAT
>NW_013667109.1:73335-81673 GCF_000517525.1 Limulus polyphemus
ATTTCACACAAAAAATGAGGATGCATATTCGTTCATCCCTTTTCTTTGTTTGTATTTTTGTTAACAAACATAAAAATAGAAAAATGTTCATTGTGGTAAACGAAATAATAATTTGATCAAAGTAAGTGTTGTTTTTTTTCTTCCCGATTTGTAAAAAATCCTTACGTGATAGAAAAGAATGAATAGTATTTTCGAAATCTGTGTAGCTGAATTGGGGAACTCATTATGAAAACCAAAACAACTTTTATGAAGTTTAAAATCGCAGCCCTGTATAATCAATCCAATCAACTGTGGTGGATGAAAGCCAAAAGTCTATAAAAAGTGGAAATGTGTCCTATTTCAAGTTTTTTTAAATCTGATTTTCAGCCAAAACTCCTAAAACAAAATATCCTTTGTACACCGTCGAACAATTCCAAGTTAATATACCAAAACTTACAGAAATTGAACCAGTAAACTCTGGGTGATGGATGTTAACACACACATAATAGATCACCTTTATAGTAAGATGGCCAGCATAGTGTTTGCCACAAATACCTCCTTGGATATAGAAGTTACCGTTGACGCTGTATAGGTTTGCTGAGAAGAGTATTGTATTGGCTACCGATGACATCTTATGTTACACTGATTAAACAACCTTTTGTACTATATAACTCTCTATATTAAACTTAAGAAAGCATGGTCAATGGGTCATCCCTAGTTTTCAACTTAACAGAGTTCTTCCGTAATCTAAGCTTAATTCAGTGTCCCATTTTGCCCCACCTACTTGATTTTCCCTCAAAGTTATATCGGCATCAAAGGTCATGGATAATGCTGCCCCAGCTTTCCAGTTGGCGCCTGTTAAAATGCTTCATTAGATCAAGGACTGGATTATCTGAGGCCAAAAGGAAATGATGTGTTGCCTAGACTACTGATGAAGAAATCTACATAAAACCAGCTTAAAGTACCAGACAGATGTTTCCAGTCCTCTCAAGCTGTATCGTTAAAACTTCTTGAAATGACTTGTTCTGTTCTTTGTTGTGTGTTGAAGATAGCAAATTTCATAAAGCTGTAGATTCAGATAAGTCTGGTGCATACTTAACAAAGTTTTTAAAATATTGAAAGTTGGAACAGTTTAGGAAGAAGCACAAATTTTGTGAGTTCACGTTTTGTAATTACCAAACATTGGATCTATAATTGCTGCTCGACCAACCAAAATAAATATGACAGTTTTGGCGTCAACATTACATTTTGTGAAAGCATGCTTGCGATACTTCATAGGCTCTCAGGTTTCTAGGAATATTTTGTTTTATGAACTAAACACCTAGTGGTCAGAGCCTGTGTAATTCATGTGCACCACCAAAACAAGTAGATTTGTGGATGACAAGTGACCGCTTATTGATTTCTCAACAGATTTAGAAGCCATCTTACTTATACCTGTGGACAAATTCTGTGCAAAATTAAAACGCTTTTTTTATGTATTGTGGTTAGCCTATTGTAGTTACATTTGTTACTCTTCAAGAGTTGTTTCCTCGTGTAACAACGAATAACCTCGATGAATAAGAATTTTCACTATGTAAACTTTATACGTGTAGTATGCAGATGCACTGATGTCCGACAGATAAGTTTCAAAGTATCAGCTATGCACAGACTCGGGAAATGTACTACAGAAAAATAATTTCGAATTCAGACAACAAAAGAATGAAACCTTACAAACATAAGTCAATGAATAAACAAAATCTTTATTCAAAATAATTGTGTAAAGGGACTATCTACTAAACTACTTGGCCTCCTTGTTCACAGATTGGCTATACTGGCTACTGGGGTTGGGAGAAGTCTTTGAAATGTCTGCACAGGACACAGGAAGACAAAATGGATTCTGATGTTCCTCCAAAATTCAGACATAACGTTAAAGTGTAGTCTACCAGTATCTAACGCTGCATACGCCACCGAATAACATTTTGCGCTACCAATTCAGATGGGCTCACCCCTCCTCAGGGAGGTCAGACAGAGGGCCAAAGTTATGTTAGTTTCTAGCCGTTGACATATGCAAGTTTAACTTAAGAAAAAGGATGGCCCAAAGGTATCTTGGCTATGAGGGCAACAAATAATCTGTTGCCCAAAATCACCAGTCAATTGTTGTTGTATTTTACCTCTCCGCTTCTATTTTCGGTTTTGCTAAATCTGATTAATTATCGTTGTTACATTTAGCCTACATTCCTAAGCCTACAAGTAAATCTTCAATTTAACATTTCAGTTAAAATTTGGTCTCATTTCAAGAATAAATATAAATCAATAGGATTTATAAGTTGTTTAATTTTCAGAATATATCAGCCCATCATCATCATGTCATTGTACTAAAACGCATGTGAAATGCGCACCTGTCTAACTCCAGCAAAAACAAATTGCCTAGTATGTTGGTGGTATTTCCGACATTGTTTTTAAATTATGGTTAAATGAATTAGCGTTTACGTTAGGGTTAGTGTTTACACAGTGCTGTAAAAGATAGTCATCTGCAAAGTTCTACTGCGACATCACATATACATGACAATGGACTTGACAACTGGGAAACATCGATGCGATTTAATGACCGGCTTTTCAAGGCAACATTTAAAATCTTCCATGCCACATGATGCGATCTCGCCCAACCACGGCATGCTAGGGAGTAGAATAATGATATTTTATATATTTAGAAAATATGGCCGCGTCTTTAAGCATTTCACATATCCTACACTTAGGATATAGACTGCCCAAATTAAACATTATCGGTTGTTTAGTAAATCACTTAGTCTATCTTCAAACTGACAGCCCAATATGTCAGGAGACACAGGATGGACTAAGTGCTAAGTAAGTAATCTTCGTACTGTATGTCGTCCCCCGGTGGGACAACGGTAAGTTTATGAACTAGCGCTAAATACAACTGATATCCCAATGTAGCTTTGTTCTAAAAACAGTCTCTCCCTACAAAAATATTTCTTCTTATTTGACACTTTGCTAATTCTCAATAGCTAAAACCCAAACTGGGCTTTTCGATTCTCACTTAATAAAACTACAAGTTTTTTGTTTTGTCGATAATTAACAGGGGATTTTAACCGCATTTGAAACATAGCATTCCAGTTTCTTCTTCAAATGGATTTGGTGTTTTGATAACTTTGATTATTCTCTTTATAACTAGAGGAATGGCAGCTAGTCAACACCACCCACTGCCAACTCTTTTACCAACGAATAGTGGGATTGACCGCATCTTTATAACGCCCGCACGGCTGAAAGGACGAGCATGTTCGGTGAAGAGATTCGAACTCGCGACCGTAAGATTGCGAGTCGATCGCTCTAAAAATCAGGCTATGCCAGACCTGGTTAAAGAGCATTTTGACTATAAAATCTTAACCTTTAAATTTATTAAAGTAATTTCTTTTATATATATATAGTAGAATCTAGAGTAGCTTTGTGAGTTCTTCATGATTTGAACAAACAACACCCGATAAATTCAATAAAACCATGGCCCACTGGTTAGTATCATGGGTTATGCGAAGTTTTATCTTTTACACCCGGTTATCTAAAAAAAATCATACTTGCACTATGGGGCCGTGTGTACGTTATTAAGGTAATGGTAAAAATCCCATTATTCGGTTAAACAAAAGTAGTCCAAGAGTTGGCGGTGAGGACTGTTGACTAGCTGCCTTCCCTCTAGTGACTCTAGTCTATCAGCTCAAAACTAGGGACGGCTAGCGCATACAGCCCTTGAATAGATAGCTTTGCACGAAGTAATATAAACACATTTAGAATAAAAAGGGGGAAATGTTATTTAATGAGTGCTATTAAAATGGTGGTTAGGGAGCTCGACTCGCAATCTGCGGGTCGCAGGTTCGAATCCCTTATCCCACCAAACATGCTCGCCCTTTCAGCCGTGGAGGCGTTATAATGTGACGGTCAATCCCACTATTCGTTGGTAAAGGAGTAGCCCAAGAGATGGCGGTGGGTGGTGATGACTAGCTGCCGTCCCTCTAGTCTTGCACTGCTAAATTAGGGACGGCTAGCGCAGATAACCCTCGTGTAGCTTTGCGTGAAATTCAAAACAAACCAGCTATTAAACTTTTTGAGATATATTCAAATCAAAGAATTGTTGTTACGTGTTCTATCATTGGAGAGTTCTTTCCGATTATTTAGTAAAAATATTGCGATGTCCAATCCATATAATGATAACATATTAATGTATTCATTCAATCACGTTTCCTTACAGGCGATATTAATTCGTATTCGTAGGCCTAATTTCACAAACAAACTAACTTACTTATAAGTTTTCAAACATATTCTTTTCTCTGTTAATCGTTCGATAACAAACATACTGACTAAATGAATCGCAGACAAATAAATACAATAACTGTCACTGTCTAACTCACTAACTAACACTGAGCTAAATAACTCTTAAATCAGTGTTTCACTGATTAGCTTATTTACTCACTCTCGCATTTTATATTATTACTTGATTTCTACTTACTACAGGAAGTTACTAGATGTAGCCTCATAATGACGTAATGACAAGCTCCCTCTAGTGAACAAGCATCTAAATTAAGATATCAAAACCATAGCTTACAGCACTAATGTTTTCAATCTTAGAAGGGCTCAAGAAAGTAATTTGCATTTTGTTTTTGACAATTTGATATATTGATTATAAAGATTTCAATGTACCATTTTTAATAATAAAAAGATGAAACTGGTTTGATTTAATTGTTGAAACTCCTTTCTTGTGTTATTGTGCTACGTCAGTTATTGTAGTTTTAAACTAACATGTAAGCTTTTAACGAATGATTAATATCTGTGTTTGGGTATTTTTGTCACTTTCCTCCCCTTTTTTATGTAAGATATGTAGCGTGAATATAAACTTTTATAAATCTAAAATGCTTAGAAACGTTAATGAAGAGTTATTTTGTGACATTTTAATAATACTTTTGTTAAAATAGTTCAACAGTTAATTAGTGTGTGTGTGTTTCTTATAGCAAAGCCCCCCCAGTGGCACAGAGTTATGTCTGCGGACTTACAACGCTATAATCCGGGTTTCGATACCCGTAGCGTGTAGCTTTGTGCTTAATTACAAAATAAAATTATAGCAAAGCCACATGGGGCTATTTGCTGTGTCCACCGAGGAGAATCGAACCCCTGTAAATCCGCAGACTTACCGCTGTCCCTGTGGGAAACCAGTTAATTAGTATTACATGATAGGGTTTTTCATAGTGTGCAATTGATCACAAATTGTACACCTGTAAAAAAATATGTGTGCAGTTGAAAATTCAATTATATAAGTAAGTTCAAGTGAATAAATATAAAAAAAAACATTTAAGATAACAGAATTCCATTCCAGGGTTGATAAATATATGTATTTACTAGAATATTCTTCATCTTTTGGATCATTTGTTACTAGGCCTGTATATGTGAGATGCAATAGGACGTCGTGTATTAACAAATGATGAAGTTAAAATACAATTATATTGTTAAAATATAATTGTGCACTTGAAAAAAAAAAATCCTTAGGAAAAGCTCTGCTTATAAGCGCTGACTTTTCTTGAGAGGATCAAGATGAGGACTGCAACTTGGCCCTCTATAATTTCGGAACAGACAGGGTTTTAAATTTGCCTCCAACATGAAATTAATTAATGTGAAACCATGGGAACAACTGAGACAGTGCTTAGCTTTCCACCAGCTCTACATCACTGGACGCATCTCGCAACAAAATAATGATAATATGAATACTATACTTTGGACAAAGTCCCGATTTTCCACGTACTCTGCCCCCAATGGATGGTCTGTTCGTTTTCTTTCCTAAGATACTTAAAGGTATATATATAAACACTAGCATTAATTTATAGTTTACATAATAAATATATACCATTTCTCACTTATAATATCACTATGATATTTATTATTTAAGCGTTAAAAGTAATTCTTAAATGCTTTGAAAACTTAGGTACATGCAAATTTTCGGGGAGGAAGAAAGTAATTTCTTAAAATTAAATAATTCTTAATTATGAAAAACAAATACTGATAGTTTAAGATTATTTTCAAGGTGTTGATGAGAAAACGAGCAGACAAGAGACTTAACTTGATATTTTAATTTGCTGATTTAAATGGATATATGGGGGAGGGGGTATAATCAATAACATCACTGTTATTAGGTTTGCAGTATTACTATTTTGATTGGTAACTGACTGAACAATGTACATTCAGATTTACCACAGCATATTAGATATTAACAGTATCCACTTCTAACTTCCGTGATTCACAATATATATATATATTTAGCTTTGGAATGGAATTTCAACTTACCCCAAATGATTCTATTGTTTATCCCTTTATTTAAAAGATAACTTTAATAGGAGGGAAAACGATCACGATCTTGAAACTTGCTTTAGGTTGAAGAACAATAGTTACAGTTTAACTTCCTAACAAAACTACTGTTGAATTAGAATCACATTGAGGCCAATATATAATTTTAAGCACAGTTATATTAAGGTCAGTTTCCTAGAACTCCTCCCCATACCCATTCCTTGTTTGTCGCGCATGATCTTTTCGCTTGGCTAGTTTTATTCTGATGCACGAAGTAGCTGTAGGCGTAGGGAGGCAGGGGGGTTATAGGCGTTGCAGGTGGGGTTGTAAATATTCTTCCCACGCATAGGATGCTTGGTTCGTGTGCCTGTGGTTATCCTTTAGCCTCAGTATAAACTGTTCTTCTCGGAAAATGACGGCGTTTTTCAGGTTATGTAATGAAAGGTAGACATAGCCCGCAGCTGAAACAGGCGATCATCCGCGCGCAACAACTCTTAGCTCTATATCTGTGCGTTGACCCACAGAGGTCACTACTGTACTCCAACTGGATTTATATTGTTCATTACAGCACAAGGGGGGTGTTTTAGCGCGTGACTGGCTTCCAACCAGTAGCGAAATCAAATTGCAATTGAAAGCAAAGTTTTTATAGCATTATAGAATAAACACGTGCACAGGGCAACAGGATCAACCAACCCATTAGAAATAAAACGTAATCTTCGCATACTTGCAATGAAATAACTCCTTTTTTCAGTATAATCTTCAGGGCAAACTAATAGTCATTGTTTTACGTTGCTCTGCTTGGATGAAAACACGTGCTAATAATCAGTAACGTGAAAGGAAAACTTTCAACTTGTAAGAATAAAATGTTTTTAGATTCGTTCACAATTGTCACAAAGCAATTTGACAAGAGTCTTATCAGGGCATTCCTCAGTTTCTGTGTTTTGTACATACAATAGAAAATGTATGCACCGTGGAGTGTATCATTTCGAATGATGTTTTATATATATAGATCTTATCTGGAGTAATGGGCGTGGGTACTTTGGAGTCTAATAATGTTGGTCATTAATTTATGGTCATTATTGTTAATCGTGACATGAAAACAGGCCGAGAGGTTACAGTTTAATAACATACGTGTACAAAAAAAAACTGTAAAGCAATTGAGTTAGCATATCAATAAAAACATTATTAAAAGGAAGTTTTAAAAAAAAACTTTTCTGAAAGCAAGAATTTTCCTTATTCCTTTTTTTTTCTTTGTTAATTTAAAGATGTCATTTACTGTCCTGAAAATAGAAATCATCATTCAATTCAGTCTTGGTAAATACTTCACTTTATCTGGTTTAATTTAGAAGCTAAAAAAAAGAAGTGAATTTTAATTGAAATTTCTGATAAATCGTAATAACGTATAGATAAGTTTGTTTTGAATTTCGCGCAAAGCTACACGAGGGCTATCTGCGCTAGCCATCCCTAATTTAGCAGTGTAAGACTAGAGGGAAGGCAGCTAGTCATCACCACCCACCGCCATCTCTTGGGCTATTCTTTTACCAACGAATAGTGGGATTGACCGTCACATTATAACGCCCCCACGGCTGAAAGGACGAGCATGTTTGGTGGGACGGGGATTCGAACCCGCGACCCTCAGATTGCGAGTCGAGCGCCCTAACCACCTGGCCATACCGGGTCCCACCTTGTAGGAATTTTTTAAAATTAACAAACAATTATCTATCTACTTACCTGGCAAAATTTGTAGTTTGAATACTCACCCAGAACGGCACCTTATGCATTATGGTCTAAACAGCTTATACTATGGTTCAGGTATAGCTGTCCTTTTGTAAATAATGACCAGTGAGAGGGCAGTCAGTCAGCAGCACCTGCCGCCACAAGGGTTTTGTCCGGCTCTTGAAACCGAATATTTTACAGTAATCGTGATAGGAATTTGGGAATTGATACTCATGTAGTGTTCGGAAATTAAACTTTTTTTTTTTCTTTCACCTCTCTTACGGTATAAGGATATTACAACGCGAGGTTTGTTTGTTTGTTTTTG